>NW_013667388.1:215176-217845 GCF_000517525.1 Limulus polyphemus | reverse complement strand
AATTGAACTACTCAAAGTATGATTTCCACAGGTTGTTAAACAAATCTTCAATAAACCATCGCTTCCAAAAATAACTAAATTTAACACTCGTGCTATACTTAGATTGAAACAGTCGTGTATATCTAACAAAGAGTTTGGCTACACAGAAACCAAGTTGGGGATTGAATCAAACATAATGACGTTTTAGTAAATTGTTATTACTATCATGATAATTTTTAGTTTATAGTTTTTATTTCAAAACACATACCTGAACCTTACGAAAATTATTAATTCAAAATCATATTGAAGTGTGAATAAAAATAGGAATGCATAACTCTTCTAAGATATTCTACTGTTCCCATAATTCTTCGAAACCAAAGTACTCAAGACACTTCTTATTTAAAGAAGTGGATACTCTGAACTTGAATTCAAGGAAGAATCTCATATAATTTTTTCTATTGTATTTTACAGCCTCACGCTTTCACAAGCGAATTCAAAAAACTCTAGTTGTTTATATAGATGGCATCTAAAGTGTCAAGTTGAAATAGTCCATTGTGAAATACGAGAATACCTTAGAGATATATTTTTTTTCTCATTATAACCTACAGAGGGAAATATCTGCTAAAACGATTCTCTTTCCTTATAGGAGAAATGTACTTCTTTTTTTCTATGAAATGACATGAAATGTCCATTTAGAATATTACAGGTGCAAATCGTAACGAAATTCGACAGATAACATTCTTTGATATTATAGGCCCAAAGTATTCTCACTACTCAGGAATAACTGGGTTGTGAGGTAATTTCTAAGTTATTTAATGTGAATATAGAAATTATCCCATTATAAATCTTTAACATAACTGACATGGAATGTCTGTCAAAAAGAGTACACGCGATATGAACTTGACATAACTAACTTGAGACACTTATCAGAAAGAGTCTACATGATAGAAATCTGACATATCTAACATGATACTTCTATCTGAAAGAGTCTACATGATAGGCATTTGACACAATTAACATGATACATTAATAAAAACGGTCTACATGAAATATTGTTTGTAGTTAAGCACAAAGCTACACAATTGGTTATCTGTGCTCTGCCCACCACGAGTATCGAAACCCGGTTTCTAGTGTTGCAAGTCTGCAGACATTCCACTAGAAAGAGCCCTATGATAGAACTTTGACATAACTAACACGAGATATCTATCAGAAAGTCCCTACGTGATAGAAATTTAACGTAATTAGACATCTCACCAGAGAGGGTCCCATTAAAGAACGGTAACCTGAGACATTCCACTAGAAAGAGCCCTATGATAGAACTTTGACATAACTAACACGAGATATCTATCAGAAAGTCCCTACGTGATAGAAATTTAACATAACTATCGCCTTTAAAATAATTACTTTTAACACTCTTGTTATGAAAATTAAATAATCATTAAATATTTGATCACTAAATAAACTAAATAACAACTATTACACTAAACAGTCTTGTATATCCAACAATGTGGATAAGCACTTATTAGATATACAAATTGTTGTTTAAAAACTTTGGGTCTGAACACCTCAAACGGTATGTATTTTTAAGCAGTCTTTGTCAGCGAAAAAAAACAACAAAAGATTAATATAGCTTCAAAAAATATATAGAGTTTGGATCATTTATTTGAAAGGTTATTTTTATATAGAAGACCAACAACTTAATTTAAAATAGCAATTTCTGAAAACTTATGCCAAACTTAACCCGTTACCTGCTGTGGCCATTTTATCTTATCGTGAGGGAGGGCAAAATCACATTATCTTTAACTTATCTTTTATTGGATTTCAGATTTTATTTTTGTAAATTGTGGTATAACATTCAAGTATTTATACAAAATTGTATTATTTAATGAAGTTTAAAGAGGAATTTAATGAAAAAAATCCTAAAATACGTTTGAGACTGTAAATAAGCGTTCTCTAAGAATAAAATGTTCTTTCAAACTTTTTAAAATTTTTTCCTTCCATTTCAGCGCTTGTCCTGCCATCTATGATTGGTATCTAAACTTTTTCTAGTCTGTTTTCTTTATAAAACAGCATCTGGGCACATTAAATCTCAGTTGGAAAATTTTTAACCAATCCCAGTCAAAGGTGTCAATTTCAGTACCATGTGACGAAACGTTTTTTTTTTTTCTGGATTTTACAATACGAATGTGGGTGGTGCTTATTATAGTAACTGCCATTTTATGTTGAGGTTGTATTCAGTATTGGCCAATAGTACTTTTGTATAAGCCTTAGAAAACTTGCTTCTGGAAAAACTGCATGGGATGTATGTGAATTTTATTATTTTTCAATAGTAGCTTAAATCATGCTGCATCGTATATCTATTCATGTTAATCATTATATTGAAAAATTAACTCAACATAGATATACTTTTAGGAAAGAAGTTGATCCACGATTGTTAGGGATAAGAGCTATCGAGTGACGAGTGCAAGGTCTTTACATGAATTAGGCTTAGCACTTTGAACTGGAAGAGTTTGTGATCTTGCATATATTCTTTTGCATTTAAATTAGTAGGTTTAAGCCTAATTTTATATTTAGTTCATAATAATAATAATATAATTCAATATTTAGATTGATAAACCTATGTGATTTTTACATAATACTACTAATACCAGTACGACATAAGAATTTTATATTTTTCTTTCTTACAATCT
>NW_013667388.1:211726-214590 GCF_000517525.1 Limulus polyphemus | reverse complement strand
TAAAACCCATATGCTGGTTGTGAAACAGACTAAATACATTCGTCTCAATAAACAGGGGAAGCTATGACATTCTCACAGTAGGGGTCTCAATACACTGAAGAGCTTAAGTTTCGAATTCCAACATAAATATTGCCTTTTATGAGAAGAATGTGACCAGGACTAATCTTGTAATTGCTGTAAAGTAATTTTCTTTGAAACTTATGGTATCTGTATGGTTTGGTAATCACTTCTAACAGGATGTATCAAGTAACAAGGGTCAGGTGGTGTCATTCAAACCACCTTTACTGTAAACTATTACATACATTCGCTAGTAGTGGCAATTAGTTTTGTCTGTATAGTGAAACAACATACATGGACATATGTTGAAATAAACTTGTTTGAAAGTTCAAAGAAATGATATTCAACTACCGAAAAGCTTTCTTACTATCATATCTACAGTAACTTTGAAATGCACCTGCGCTGGACTGAACACGAGTGACCACCAACAGGCATGATAGCTTACGGCAAATGTACAAAGTTCACGCTGCTAACCTGACAATCTATTCGGCACAATAAACAAAAGTACGGCTGCAATGAAACATATACATAAACTTGAAATAAATTTACATTTATGAAACAAAATTAAAATGTTTTTATGTACATACGTATATAAACATGAAATTCTAGTTAAAAATGAAAATACTCATTTATTGTTTGCGTTTACTTACAAATATTATTTTCGGGTCTTGTATATTACTTGAAACCATAAGGAGAGTAAGTGATTATTAAAAAATAAAAAATAGATAGAGTTTCCATTTTATGGGCGATAAAATTGTTTAGGGATTTTAAAGTAATGCACTAAAACATAAAAACTAATAAGTTCATATCTGGAACAAATTTTCCAAGTTATTAAAGGTCTTAATGCAGAAAAACTAAATTTATCAAAAGTAACAGGCTTTATATTACTTAAACTACATGCATTTATGAAAGTTCTTATGAAGTTTCAAACAGTTTCATTTACTAGTTTTATTGTTTAATATTTTTGTTCTGTAAATCAATAAGTTTGATTCCAAAACTTCAGGGACTTCATTACAGTTTAGTTAAACAGCAAATGCTATAAACTGTTAAAAATCAAAATCCATAATACATAAAAATTATAGCTAAACCCGAGCTGCGTCAAATTTACATTAGCCTGAAACTTAGTTCCTAAAGGAAAATATATTCATTATTACATCTATGTTACATAACATAAATCAGTAGTAAACATACCATGATATACCACTTGAAAGTAATATATATATAAAGTGTATATGTTATAAGGTATTTGAGTGATATTACCTTGACTGGAATTACAATCACTAACATAATGTATAGTTCTAGTAATTTAGTGATGCTGATTCTGTACTTAGAACAGTTTTAGCATAGTTTACTCTCAGTACAAATAAATAGAAAAATAATACTTCCATGAAAAGTCTCATCTGTGTATTTCTCACAGTTTGACCCACAGAAAATAAATTCCGGACACACACGAAATATTGAGATGGAATAAAGCAATTAATATTTTCTGATCATTACCAAATCTCTTTACTCAGTGGGTTAAAGGTAATGTTGTCCTGGAAACCATGATGAACACAGAGGAGTATAAAAGAAATATTAGTCAGAGAAATTCAACAAGTGTATTGCAGAACTGTAGAATTCGCAGTTCATCAGATAATAGATTGCTTAGTTGTGCCATGTGTTGGAAGTTGTGAAGACTTAAACATTTTTCATTTTTTTATTCCTGTAAACTCCCAGTGGAGCATAGGGCCGCAACAACACCTCCCAACGGAAGTTGTTGTTGCAGTTACTTGTAGCAGGTTAGTTTTTACGGGGTGGAGTTGCTAGCCCTGCGCCCAACCCTCCTCCTTTCTCATCCTGGACTTGGGACCAGGCAAAGGCATGTTTGGTGTGACGGGGATTCGAACCCGCGACCATTGACCTTTAGACGATCACCTGCAGCCCGTCAGTCTGGCACTACTTCAGACAATATTTTGTCGATTATTGTGTCAAGAAGTCAACTTGGTGCTTTTCACTCTGAAAATCTATATATAATAAATTTTGGTACAGAGTCACAGTGCTCAATTGTCACTCTTCCAAACTCGCTACGTATATAATAAAAAATTCTCACAGACTGTCTTGCTTACTTAATAGTCTGAAGCTCTGTACTTAAAAGCCTTCAATGAAACAAAAATAGTCATAAAATTACCATCGCTTTCGGTAGTTAATACAACTGTCTCTGTAAACATATCGTTAAGGTGAATCTGTACAACAGAACTAAAAACTTCTTTTACAAATAAGCCATCAACAAATTAGAATTAACTCGCGACTACTCTGACCTTATATTTTAATCTGAAAGATAACACAGACAAATTTATTTACCTAACAATTAATAATGCAGAACTATGATTTTTATCCATTTAAGTTATGTTGATGAAGTAAATTTAAATTTTACGGACTATCACTTACTACCTGTTCACTGAAAGATGAAAATAAAACTTCTTGAACATCCTTCAGAAGAGTTAGTACTAAACCAGTGATTTCAGGTACTAAACTGTACCTCTCAGGATCGTATTTCAGACTGAATAAATAAATAAATATTGTTCTAGTCTGAATAAATCTCACGTTAGTCATTTAAATCATTAACTTCAGACTTAGCCAGAGCAACTAGCGCTATTCACGTGACTGATCATTTCCCAATGAAATATAAAAGAGGCCGTTACTTCCAGTGTTCATCTGACCGTCAGATATAGTATACCTGTCTAATAATGGCTGGAGACGGCTTGAATGGGTAATGAAGAAAAACTTTAATATAAGTTTAACATAACAGCAAATGTACAACGTTTCGA
>NW_013667388.1:201677-210708 GCF_000517525.1 Limulus polyphemus | reverse complement strand
GGGTGTGCTTGCTTTACTTGTATCTTCAGCAACAGCTTGAGGACATCGGTTGGTGCAGTTGGGTAGGCCTTGAGGGCCATACTTTCCAAATCCTGTGCCAGCTCTTGCAGACTCTCTCCTTTAGCACGCACTATCGTCCTAAACCTAGCCCTATAGACTTTGGACTGATTTTGAGTTCAATTCCTGAGTTCTAGAGCAGCTACCAGTGCTCTATAGTTGTGCCTGTCATCTGTTGACAACTGTCCAAGTATTTCCAGTGGTTGCCCCTTCAGGCTTGTTACCAGGTACACTTCTTTCTGCTCCTCCGTCCATCCATTCATTTCTGCCAGGAGCTCAAATTGTGCTCTATATGCGTCTCATGGTGCCTTACCATCGAATTCCTGTGGCTTTCTTCATACTAGATCACCTCTATTTCTGACACTCATGTCTGGAATGTTACTTCTGGCAGGACTGAAGATGTCTGCATTAGGGTTTAGCTGTGGGGTCTGGAAGGGGCTTCGTGTGGTCTGGGGTTGATTAGGTCCATGGTTAATATATCCTCCCTGTGCAAAAGACGATAAATCGTCCTTTAATGTATTTAATTCATTTGTACTTCTTGTTTCCTTTCTTGTTCCAGTTGCCACTGGTGCTGGTTTTATTGCCACTGCTTTAGTCTCTCTTCTTGTTTATTTTCTCGTTCTTCTTGTTTCTTTTCTTTTTTCCAAGAACTGCTGTAATCTCTCTTGTTTATTTTGTTATTCGAGCTACCACTGTTGCAGGTTTTCTTGCCACTGCTGTTGCTTCTCTTCGTGTTTCTTTTCTCGTTCTTCTTGTTTCTTTTCTCGTTCTTGTATTGCTGCCATCGAATCTGCTAAGTTGTAAGTTTGATTTGCCATTTCTCGTTTCCATTTTTTTCTTTTCCCACTCTCTTACACCAATTTGTTATGTCTCTGGTCGTTTGTTAATTTCCCGTATAATTTCTTTCCGATGAAACTTGAGCGACACAAGTACTTTCTTAATTAGAACTAGTTTATTCTTTCTCGATACAACTTTTAGTAATACACAGAATTTCCACAGTCAATACGTTTGCAATCTCGATAACAAAATACACACTTTATATTACCGTCACTACCGTTCGCTTGACTCAGTTATCTATCTCCATATCTATCTATCTATGCAATTGCGCTGATTTTTCTCTCCAGGCTTATATAATAAAAAGAGGGCGCCTCGATCAAACTCGGGCCTCCCTCATAATTCACGATTCTTCCAGAAACTCCAGCACGCATGCTCCCAACGTCATGTGACTTCCGCTATCGTAACAGTATGTTCCTATTTATGACTCTACATTCATTAGTAAGATATAATTATCATACATACATATATTTACATTATACTAAATTTGAAACTAATTGTTTTAAATATCTAATGTATACATAATCATCAAATTAACTGTAATGTTGTAACGTCACAGACAATTATTGTCTACATAAATAGCAGATTACCTTTTCATGAGAAATAACTTATTATCCACCTTTTTAAACATGTACCACAAGTCTTTTAATGAAGTTTTTATATAAAATTTGTGTTTTATCACAGCCCAGCATGTTTAAAGCAGATATCATTAATATTAATAAGTAGAATCACATACAAGTTTCACAAATATTAACATTTTAAGTATCATATAGATTACTTTA
This sequence comes from Limulus polyphemus, assembly GCF_000517525.1. Lineage (NCBI taxonomy): Eukaryota > Metazoa > Arthropoda > Merostomata > Xiphosura > Limulidae > Limulus > Limulus polyphemus. Next base: position 209,035 of record NW_013667388.1, on the reverse strand, counting down.
CCATTTAGTAAAACTACAAAAAGGTATCATTAGGTTATATGATTTACAAAACGATTTTGTATAACAGTTTCATCAACATAATTCAATCAGTCATTTAGAACATAAGTTTTGAAGTAACGTTTTAACATTCCGGAATAAAAAACCAAAAACAAACAGTACTCTAATCTAAATGTTCTACTGTTCACATTGAAAAACTGATGGTAATATTTGGGACAGATCGATTTTGTTACAATCTTAACGTGTTTCTACAAGTATATACTGTATCAGTTTTATTATAGAGAGAGGCAAATCGTACCATAGAAGATTAAGTTGTTGTTATCAATAAAAACGTTCTTGACAAAATATCTATTTTTGTTTGTTTGTTATGAATTTCGTGCAAAGCTACACGAGGGCTATCTGCGCTAGCCGTCCCTAATTTAGCAGTGTAAGGCAGTTAGTCATCACCACCCACCGCCAACTCTTGGGCTACTCTTTTACAAACGAATAGTGGGATTGATCGCACCTTATAATGCCCCCACGGCTGAAAGGGCGAGTATGTTTGATGTGACGGGGTTTCGAACACGCGACCCACAGATTGCGAGTCAAGCACCCTAACCACTTGGCCATGCCGGGCTTTTTTTAATATTTTTCACATATGTCTATGAGTAAAGACATGTAAAATATGCATGAGATTTACGTTTTCACTTTACAATGCAACTCATTATATTTGCACGTTCTCGAATGGTAACAGAGTTAGTTGTTTGTGGATAAAGTTGATAATATCAGTCATAGATCCTAATTTTTAACATTTGTCTATAACAAACAGTATAAAGTTCAGTCAAATCTGGTTTACTTCTCAGCTATAAATACCTTGTACCTTTCATCACTAATAATCAGTCTGATGCAGGTCTACTAAAACGAAAAAAAAAAAAAGAATGATGATCCAATCTTTAGATATAAGTCTATCGTAACAAGAATGATGAGCCAATCTTTAAATATAAGTCTATCGTAACAAATATTTCTTTGCTTATAATTCTTTTATTATTTTCCATGTTTCTTTTGTATAGCAATGTTTGTTTCTGTCAGTCATATTCATTACCTTAATAAGTAATGCTGTTGTCTTTTACTAATTATACTTATATACTATATTTTAGTCTATTTTTAATGGGGCGAAAAAGAAATGTTGCTGACATTAGTGAAAAACGACAAAGAACAAAGTCGGTAATCAAGTAGAACGGTAAAGCAGACAAAAAAAGAAAAAACAACATTTAGGTTCCTCTACTATTATACTACGTGAAGAAGCACCTGATTGATCTCATGTATTTCCTATTGGGAACGACCGTTAGTTACATCACTCTATTAACTTACGAGAATAATTGGAATATTCATACTTGGCAGTTCAAGGACTTTGGAAAAGGAAAACTATATCTGAACAAGATTTTTTCCTAGAAAGAGGGTATCGTGTAATTCGTGTTGTATGTGTGTGTGTATAATATCCGCATTATTTGGTTTACATATCAATCTGATTATCATAGTATTGTTATGACATCTGATGAGGTTTTACTTGTTTTATCAAATTCAGAATATCAGAATTTATGTGCACAGATTTGTCATTTTCATACTTATTTAAGTACTATAGTTGATGTTTATGATGAAAAGAAACTGAATGATCAGATTAAATCAATTCTTATTAATGTATACGCTGAACAAATGTACCCTATTTTACGAGTAGTGAAGAAAAAACAGTGTGAAGCAGCAAATGTACAACGTTTCGACAAGGTTTTGTCATCATCAGTACCTGATGATGACAAAACCTTGTCGAAACGTTGTACATTTGCTGTTATGTTAAACTTATATTAAAGTTTTTCTTCATTACCCATTCAAGCCGTCTCCAGCCATTATTAGTCTCAAAGTGGGTTCCTCGTCATCGAATTTGAATACCTGTCTAAGTTCACATTCTCAAGCGAGGTCAAAAGACGCTACTCTGGGTGAATGACGTCGTACAATGGGCAGCTAAAGTGAAAGAAATGTAACGACATTCTTGATCAACGTAGTGTGAAAACAGAACACAATGAGAATTAATTTAAAATTCCTATATTAAAGCAGGGAGGTAGAAAACACATAGTTTGTTTGGCTGACTTTTCTACTTAAGGGTGCTTTGAAAAATAAACACAATATGACTTTATGATACATGTCGTTCCTGTTTAAATATTGTTACCCGGAGATAAGGTTTGATTATAGTTGTTGACTACATAATTATTTTTCTCTTACAACGACTTTATCGATTTCATTGTATTTACTTCCTATCATTAGCAAGTCAGATATTGTACCTGATTAGCATTCCTTCTAATTAATAAGCCATACTTTAAATCTGAACAAGATTATTCTGTAATTAACAGGACCTACCTTAAATCTTATTAAGATTCTTCCTGTAATAAATAAATCACAATTTACATATAGGCATTCAAGGTGAAACTTGCATTTAACTGTTCACAACATTCAAATGAAGATTATGTGATGAAAGTCCTCTACAGAATTAGAAAAATTGCATTCCAGAAAATTTATGACTCATGTGCAAAGACTAACTTGATATAGTAACTTAAGGATATAAATATGGCGTGGATATTTCGTTGTTCCACATATAAATCACTTCGATCTATTTAATGAAAAGATTGAGTGGATTTCAGTTTTTGTCTGTCACACGTGTTATTTGTCCTTAAATCAGCTTGAACTAAAAAGTCAAACTAGTGATTACTACGACGTAATTGTTTTATTAGCATCTTAAAACCTGTTAGGAATCAATGAAAGAACAATTCAAAATATAAACGTTTTACGTGAAAACGTTCATATAGATTCTGGTATCGGGTTTGAATCCAGAATTTCTGACTAACGGGATCAGTGCTGCACCATAGAGCTATTCAACAGTACAAGCCATCTTAATTTGTGTTAAAAAGCATTATATCATTGATTTATAAAGGGATTTAAAATAATTTTAATAAAAGATATATGTCTGTGATACACTTCATATAATTTATTTGGGTGGTGGTAAATCAACCGACCAATTATTTGATCACAACATAGTATGATGATCACACTTATAGTAAAAAAAAACCTTGCGGGTGAACAGAGGAAAACTATTAGCCAGACGCTTTAGGCTCAAGATTTTTCTTGTAAAACAATTATGTTAGAAAATATCTGAAACAAATATAACGTTTTCCTGAAATTATTCACAAGCACAACGTAACATACATTACACAATTATAAAAAGGTAACTTTTAAATGTTTTAATGCAGGATGTTGGTCCTACAGTAGCTTTAATGTTGATAAACAATGTTTTTGTTTTTTTTAGATTAATAGAATTTCTCTTTTGTCATTTAATTTAGAATAAGTCATCTGAACAATTTTTCCCACATTATGAGTTAGGGTTTTTAAAATTGAATAATTCTAAATGATTTTTAGGAAAAAATTTATTTGATAAAAATGATAAAGAATTGACAAAGAAGAACAGAATTTTTTGAAATTACTTATAATATATTCTAGTTAAAGTTAATGAAACATATATGTATGTATAATAGAAGGTACTACTTATTAGTGAAACATGTTGACATACTAGTAAGTACAATTCTGAAACGAAACATATTGACGTATTAGAAAGTATAACTCATTAATGAAACACGTTGACATACTAGTAAGTATCACTCATTATTAAAACATGTTAATACACCATTAAGTAATGCTCATTAGTGAAACATGTTGACATATTTGTACTTCTATTTTCCCAAAAATACGTAAAAGAAAACAACTATTTTATGGTCAAATTTTGATATTTGTATTTTGGTAACTATGAAAGAGATTATTTTCTAATTGTGAATATTGTTCTTATATATATAGTGCAAAACAAACAAACTACTTAACGGTTTGTCACTTCGCTATTCCAATGTCAGTTGCTTCATTTCTAACTCGTAAGCAGCTATGTATATATGACAAATCTTCAATATAGTTTCATCTCCCTTTCTTACAAACTACCCGCTACGTTGAAAGTACCTCATTCCATGTTTCAAGCTATACTTAAAACAGTTTTAAAAATAAAGCTCAGTTTTAGACACTCTTTGTTACAGACTAAAAAAAAAATATGTTTCAATTTAGAGTTGGAGTGAGAAACTTGCACATCCAACGTATAAGGGCACTTTACACAACCTTAATTTTACACATTATCGAGCAGAACAAGCAAATAATCGTTTCGGAGTTACGACATTTGATGATTCTCTATATAATGTGTGTGTGTGTGTGTTTTCTTATAGCAAAGCCACATCGAGCTATCTGATGTGTCCACCTGTGGGAATCAAACCACTGATTTTAGCATTGTAAATCCGAAGACTTACCGCTGTCCCACCGGGGGACTCTCTGTATATTAAATGACATTATACGGTTAAAACAAGACGCTTATCTTAATGTTGCTATAGTAACAAGATTTACCAAGAAATGTAGAACGAAAATCTTATTCATCAAAAACTAATATCTACAGTGAACTCGGATATCTGACAAGTATTTCTCATACTGAGAATAATAAAAGGTGCTTATGAATTCTGTTGATATATGTATGTATTATCATTGCTCCTTTAAGCCAATTAGAAACTTACTTTGCTAAAATGTTATAATAAAAACATAACAACAGAGCGCGATTATATGCAGTGAATCCAAATTCTTCACTATGAAGTTCAGATACTTTACATTCTACTTTGTAGTTAGTACAGGTGTTTTGTTTAGAAAATACCATAGCAACGACTATCTTGTTTCATTCATACTTTATGTCAATACAAATGATGTTCACTTTAATTACGAATACATAATACGATCGTGAACTTCACAAAATATTTTCAGATTTTTATTTGCTCAATGTTTCGGATTTATACCTTCACCAAAGGCATAGAATTTCTCTAATGAACTCTATTTATGAAGTGATAGAGTTTCTCCTGTTGAAGGCGTAAAGCCGAAACGATGAACAAATAAAATCAAACGTTGTTCACTTTAACCACTGTCGATAAACTCTAGATTCTACTCCGCCTTAGATACAAACAATATAAGAACATGACAAAGTTACAAGTTTACTGCCACACTACTCCGCCTTAAATATACAACAATATAAGACCACGACAAAGTTACAACTTTACTGCCACTCTACTCCGCCTTAAATACACAGCAATATAAGAACACGACAAAATCACAAGTTTATTACCACACTACTTCGCCTTAACTACACAACAATATAAGAACATGACAAATTACAAGTTTATTACCACACTACTCCGCCTTGAATACACAACAATATAAGAACATGACAAAATTACAAGTTTACTGCCATACTACTCAGTTTTAAATACACAACAATATAAGACCACGACAAAGTTACAAGTTTATTACCACACCACTCCGCCTTAAATACACAACAATATAAGACCACGACAAAGTTACAAGTTTATTACCACACTACTCCGCCTTGAATACACAACAATATAAGAACATGACAAAGTTACAAGTTTATTACCACACTACTCGCCTTAAATACACAACAATATAAGAACATGACAAAATTACAAGTTTACTGCCATACTACTCCGCTTTAAATACACAACAATATAAGACCACGACAAAGTTACAAGTTTATTACCACGTTACTCCGCCTTGAATACACAACAATATAAGAACATGACAAAGTTACAAGTTTACTGCCATACTACTCCGCTTTAAATACACAACAATATAAGGACACGACAAAGTTACAACTTTACTGCCACACTACTCCGCCTTAAATACACAACAATATAAGAACACGACAAAGTTACAACTTTACTGCCACACTAGAAATGCACTATATGGTTGTGTTGTTACTCCTTTTGATATTAATATGCTTGCGATCCTTCTCCGTAAATTTCATTTTGTTATAACATAAAGAGGTTTATTACACGTAGCAATATGACATGCAAATCAATACTACAGTTTTTGTAACCTGTGACACCCAAATATCCTTGAATAGTCGTAAGCCGAAACGTCGGATAAAATAAAATAAAATATATTCCCTGAAATTGTTTGTCATCTTTTCTGAATACTAAAAGTTTCCAACTACCATGTCACTGCCCAAAACCCTGCTGCTTTTCGAATCTGCTCGCAGGACAGTTGAAAATGTATATGATAAATATTCACACGAAACATGTAAGGTATATTTCAATAAAATAAACAGTATTACTCCTTGTTGGAACAAATTATATGATTATTTCACAGGTTACTGTTATTTCTCTCATTAGGTATACCACCTCACTTTTTTTTTCTAAGCCTATGCTAGCTTTTAGTCAAGTACTGGGCTCAGTATAAAAAAAAAAGTTGCAAACAACTAAACAACACGTTTACATATATGTGTGTATGCAGGCCGGCCGAAAGGGGGAGGGGGAATTGCCCAGGAGCCCAGGGGAATGAAACCTGGTTATGCCGTAAAGTCCGCAAAACACCTTTGGTCTTGTTTGTTTTGAATTTCGCCCAAAGTTACACGAGGGCTGTCTGCGCTAGCCGTCCGTAATTTAGCAGTGAAAGACTAGAGGGAAAGCAGCTAGTCATCACCACCCACCGCCAACTATTGGGCTACTCTTTGACTAACGAATAGTGGAATTAACTGAAAAATTCTAATGCCCCCACGGCTGAAAGGGCGAGCATGTTTGGCAGGAAGGGGGATTCGAACCATCAACCCTCAGATGCGAGTCAAACGCCCTAACCACACCTTTAGTCTATATCTATAAGCATAAAAAACATAGTTATTGTCTTTTCTTTGCATATAGATGCTTGATACATTAAGAATTATTGAAATAATAATTTGAAAAATAATTAATATATATTTCCTAATTTATAGATTTAATAGATATTTGTCGTTACTTTATTAACATTTTTACGCTTATACTGTGAGCTAAAAATGGCTGCTGCTATGATTTTGCCTTATTTATGAGCTCGTTGCTGTTCTAATTTACGATCTTCTTACCGAATTATATAACGAAATCTGTGATAACTATCGCCTTTAAAATTAACTTTTAACACTCTTGTTATGAAAAATAAATAATAAATAAATATTTGATCGCTAAATGAACTAACTAATAACTCTTACACTAAACAGTCTTGTATATCCAACAATAATGAAAAACAAATGTTCAAGAAAATAAAAAAATTAATTAATTAATTAAGGCTGAGTAAAGTTAATGAACCAGCTTTAGTATGAAGTTCCTTGGGATGTCGGTAATGAAGTTATGTATAAAGTTGCAGGTTGTTATTATATATTTATTTTAATACCAATGCTTGTTTAGATTAAATTTATATTTAGAAACATACATAGCTTATAC
>NW_013667388.1:166738-200959 GCF_000517525.1 Limulus polyphemus | reverse complement strand
TCGAGAGTAAGAATCAACAATATATGTGTGTACGTAAACACTTAAATTTGTATTGTTACATAATCTGAATTTTCTAGAAGACCTTCACACACCTATAAGTATAACCAACGCGCCGCGCCGAAAGAGAGTATATATTATTAGTTCGCTGTAGTCAGTGTGCTATAAACTTCGAAAGCTATAACTGTGATTGTTATAATGCTTGTCAATCGGAAAACTTCAGATATGTGACCAGGAACCTTCACATAGGACATTAATATTTTTTCGAAAACATTACCTAACGTCATCGGTGGAAACACAATCTCTAATAGGTGTATGAACAGTGAAAACTACAGGGCTAGCTTGCTCCCTGTTAAGCGAATAATACCTACATCAACTAGTAATTAACTCGCTCATCGTGAGCCCTCGATAAGATATTAAGGAAGTTCTAGACTAGAAAGAAGATTTTATATTGTTTGCAAGTTTGTGAAACTTTTGTTTAGAAATAATTGTTGTAATAACTATTTGTAATAATTGTTATTTTAAATTGTATTGTTGTGTGTATATTAAAACGTATTTATGTTAAAAAAGAAAACTGTGTATCAATCTTGTTGGCAAATATCATAAACTGACTATATATCGGCATATATTTAAATACTAAATCCAAAGTAGAATCTAACTACTAAATTTAAATTATCAGTTAATTCAATTTTAGACCATTTGAAATTCTAATACGTAGCAATGTAAACTGTTATATTCGTATGTTGACATTGGAACTTTAATGCTATTGCCATAGACTATAGCACATATTGGATTTGCTTCAAAGATCCCTTGATCCTTTATCCAGAGGTTTACTAGAAACATATTCGATGTATTTAAATATAGAAACTTCTATAGCTAATTTGGTAAAAAGAATATCTGTTTGTAAAACATGATCTTATTCCACATTTTGTGTTGAACAAGTTCGAATAAAATATTGTTGTGCAGGTCAAGAAAGAGAAATAATAGGTATAGTTATGGGAAAGGAAAAGTGTATTATACTACATTCTGTAGAAGGTTGCTTTCAGAAGCAATTAAATAGAAAGTTTACAAATAAAAGTGGATCAGAAGTTCTTTATATTGTCTACATTTATATGAGCGTATTTCAATCACGCTATGTTTGCTCTATTGCCAAATACACATTGCTCTCAAGTCTTGAACTCGCCAGTTGCGCTGGGATACAACATATATTAATAATGGTCAGAACGCTACTTATATAAACCATTTGTTAAATTAACAATTGTTATGTATACGCCTTTTGTTGGATTTTACGAAAATAGTGTTGCTGAAAAACTATTATACGCTATCTTTGGTGTGTTTTGAGTCTGTTTTACTTCACCACATAACTATTATACGCTATCTATGGTGTGTTTTGAGTCTGTTTTACTTCACCACATAACTATTATACGCTATCTATGATGTGTTTTGAGTCTATTTTACTTCACAACATAATTATTATACGCTATCTATGGTGTGTTTTGAGTCTGTTTTACTTCACTACATAACTATTATACGCTATCTATGGTGTGTTTTGAGTCTGTTTTACTTCACCACATAATTATTATACGCTATCTATGGTGTGTTTTGAGTCTGTTTTACTTCACCACATAACTATTATACGCTATCTATGGTGTGTTTTGAGTCTGTTTTACTTCACCACATAACTATTATACGCTATCTATGGTGTGTTTTGAGTCTGTTTTACTTCACCACATAACTATTATATACTCTTCTTCTTCTTCTCGGAAAAGTCCTTAGGGACCAGATAAATAATCACTGTTTAAAACCATACTAAGACTAATAGCATTGTCTTATGAGTAACATAATTCATCGTACTCGCGTTTCGCCAGTAAAGGCGTCGACACCATCAAAATTGCTTTCTGACATTTCTCTTGATACATGCGTACTTGTATTTCAATACTAGAAATGAACAACCTTATAACACCAAATTGTTGTTTTTATTTAATTAGACACTGAACGTTTCGCTTTACAGCTTCTTCAGGAACGTTCCATTAAAACACAAATTGTATCTGACAGTACATAGCTCGTGTTATAAGGTCGTTTATATCTTGTATTAAAATGTCTTCTATACAAGCGTACTTGTGTTGTTGCAACAATTAAATTATGCATTTTCATCATGTGCTCTCTTCCTCAGGAAGGTGGGTTGTCACAATCCTCCACTTTTGTCTGCTCTGTGCTTTTCTCACCAGGTCTTTATATTTTGCCATTTCAGTCCACTCTTTAATATTTGTTATCAACTCTGTCTTCCCCTGTATCTTTTCTCTTTTATTTGACCCTCTAGTAGGACTCGCTGAATGTTTTCTCGTCTCATCACATGGCCAAATGTGCTAGTTTTCTCTTCTTGAAGGTTGGTACAACATATACTTTCACATTCACCATATTTAGAACTTCTTCATTTATTACCTTGTCTATTCCATACCTCTTTCCTGTGTTATTTACATCATTCCAGATATCTTGTAAGTCTTGTTCTGTTTCAGCCATCAGTACAGTGTCATCAGCATATCTTAAATTATTCACCATGCCACCAATCTTAATACCTTTATTACTTTCAATGCTCAGAAAGATGTTTTCTGTGTACAAATTAAATAGACATGGGGAAATGACATATCCCTGGCGTACTTCTCTTTTAATTTGTATTTCTGTCGATAATCCCTCTTCAGTCCTTATGAATGCTTTTTGGTTCCAATACAGACTTCGTATCAGCTGCAGGTCGTTGCCATCTATATCTAGGCTTTTCAAGCATTCTATCAACTTTTCTGGGTTGATCCTGTCGAAAGCTTTTTCATAATCGATGAAGCACACATATACATCTTTCTGCTATAGTTCTTAAATTTAAGATTCCTTCCCTTTTTCCTTTTCCTGTCATAAATCCACTTTGCTCTTTATTTATTTCTTCTTCAATTGTTCGTCGGTTACTCTGTAGTATGATCTTCAATGTGACTTTCAATATGTGACTCATCAGGCTAGTGTCTTTTATTCTGAACAGTTTGTGACTCATCAGACTTAGTGTCCTGTAATCTGAACAGTTTGTGCCTCATCAGACTTAGCGTCCTGTAATCTGAACAGTTTGTGATTCATCAGACTTAATGTCTTGTAATCTGAACAGTTTGTGACTTATCAGACTTAGTTCACTGTAATCTGAACAGTTTGTGACTCATCAGTCCTGGTGTCCTGTAATCTGAACAGTTTGTGACTTTTGCTTTCTTTGGTATTCTGACAAATATTGAATCATTCATATCAGATGGAATGTATCCAGAATCGGAAACAAGGGAACACAACTTTGTAATTTTATTCAGTCCTACATCTTCTACGGCTTTTAACATTTCTGTAGTGATGTCATCATTTCCACCTGCTTCGCCACTTTTTATATCCTCAATAACCTTTTCTACTTCTAGCTTCATGATGGCCCTTCCTTTCTAGTTCTCAATATTAGGTGGATCTTCTCTCTTATCGTAATAGAGCTCATTCACATACTCGACCCATCTGTAAGTAATTTCTTCTGAATCAAACAGCATCTTTCCATTTCTATTATATACACAGTTGTTTCCACTTTTAGATCTTTTGTTGGTCATTTTTTTCATATTTTCATGAATTCTTTTGTTTTATGCTCTCTGTTCAGAACTTCTTATTTCTTATTCCACCAGGCTTCCTTAGCCTCTTTACACTTGTTTCTGATTTCTTTATCTATTTCTTTGTATTGTTCTATTCCATTATGTGCAGTATTTCATCTGTCATCCATGATTTTCTCATTACATTTTTCTTTTTCGGGAGAACTTTCTTTGCAGACTCTATATGCATTTGATTACTCAGAAATGTTGTGATCAAATATATAGTGACAAGAAATTGAAAACAAAGCAAGATAAACAAAAAAATTTAAATTACAATTTCGTTAAAAAGCTAACAGTATATATATAATTTATTACCATACATATTTTAAAATACTGCTGAACATTAAGACTCTTTCAAAGTATTTTCTAAGTAAAATATCTAAAAATGTTTTATAGCAACAGTTTTTTTTTTGTTCATGAATTTCCAATAACCTTCGAGACACATTTTTAATACCTGATGGTCAAGTTTCAAAACCGTTTTTATGTTCACTAGGCATTGAAGGAAGGAAAAAAATCCATCATGGATTTCGTGACCTACTTGAGCTGGTTTACTCTCGTTTCCTCATTGTAGAGAGTTAGTAACAAAATGTTTGTTTTTTCTGCTGCCTTGCTAACAAATAAATACCACTTATCTTTAAAAAACAGCTATGTTGGCTACCTCTTAGAGCACTATTTGGTCATACCTGTACATACTTTCAGGTTCTGTGCTGCCACGCCTTTCCCGTTAGGTTTTAAAACTAGACCATTAAGTTTTCTGCCTAGGGAAAGTCTCGCGTGAAATTCCATTTTTTTAAACGGAAAAGTCATGAACTATATTACCTTTCAGATCCAGCAACACTACAAAATTTAGAGAACATTACTGATTATACTGAAATCAAACGCTCTCGTGTTAACAACGTTAACCTTTTCGTATTTTGCTGTTCGTATTCGTTTTTCCATATTCCATATTCAAAAATATCAAATCTTTTTGTGAAGTGGCTGCAAGGTAAAATGCTGGAGGGTAACAACAAAGAGAAACTTAAAAGGTATCAAAAGGCTATTAGTTTATATAATTTAAAGATAATTTTCACAATTTTCAAATTGCAATATGAAGTATGTATTGGTTCCTAAAAAGTATCAATAACTAAATAAAATTTGCAATATTTTCATCCAAAAATTATTTGATGTATATATATATATATATATATTAGCATTCTGGTCTTAATATCTAGTAATCATTGGGTAGTTGTTAATGTGAGAATAATCAGAATATTTATACGATAACGGTAAAAGGTTCTTCAAAACCCTTCACTGAGGCTTGTTGTTTGTTGTTAAGTACAACGCTACACAAAGGGCTATCTATGCTCTGCCCACCACGAGTATCGAAGCTTGGTTTCTAGTGGTATAAGTCTGCAGACGTGCCACTGTTCCATTGGGTGGGGATATTCAGTGAGGCAAAAAAATTGTTACTGTTATTTCAAAATATTAAATTATCGTAGTATATATATATATATATATATATATTAAGATATAATTAACTGTAAGCCTTTTGAAATTAAATATAAAGTTTAAAAAATACTGTTAATTTTTTGGATAAAAACCCTTAAATATTTCTAATTATATCTCTGATATTAGGCGTTACTAAAATACTTTCGTTCTTACAAGTTCGCTCATTATAAACCGTTTTCTTGTACATTTGTTACTTCACTGCAAAAATTAAGGTTTTATCTAACAACATGAATAGCACTAAATGGAATTGTTTCGGAACTTATACAATATAAATAATTAAAACGACAGTACTAAATATAAGGAGTCAATAATTATATAAGTTATGTACAAATGTAACAAAACATTGCTACATACGTTAGACATAATGAGTCTGGTCCTACGAAATACCCATAAGCTTAAAGCAACAAATGCGTGCATTGCTTCATCAGTCAAGTAACTTTAATCATTAAAGTTCCGAAACCTTAATACCTCTCATGCATATAAGAACAAAAATCAGGCTATCGATAGATGGACATTAAAAATATATATATAAATAGTAAGAACAGCAATAAGAACTTGAGATTCAGGAAGAACAGTACAACACAAAATGAGGAACGGTGAATTAAAAAAAAGAGACTTCAACGACACCGTTACTCCGACAAATAGAAAAACAAATAAAGTGGTTTGAACACCTGGTTTGAGCGTCACCAACAACAATACCACAGAAAAGTATTTTATATGAAAATAAATGGCAAAAGAGCAGCATGAACACTTCGCAGGAGATGTGATGATGAGATCAAATATATAATATAATCACGTGGTTTGATCATAGCAGGTCAGTTTAAAGAGAGAAGATTAAAAAATATTCTAATATCTAAGGATTATTCGGCACATTGAAGCTAATAGAAATTATCCAGTATTAAAAGAAGAAATTATCATTAATAAGTAAAATTGGCAAAAGATATTGTATGCATTTGTGAAGTTCATTGGAGATCTGTTGAGACCATTAAGAGAATTCAATGCATTATTCAAGCGATATCATGCTCTTCGGAGTTCAAGAAATGGAATTCAGAAACGCCATATAGGGTAGCGATAAGTGGATTACAGTGCTATATGGGAAACCAAGTAATGACACTAACAAACTAAGTAGGATAGTTACAAGACCAAGCAGTTGTGACTATGAAAACATCTAACTTTCTTTCGGTCACATCTCAGAACTTTCAATCAACAGAACAGTGTTTCAACCGTAAATTCCATTTCGCTTACTTCAACTTTGACTTCAACTTGTATGGCAAGTTAGTAATACCTCATGGATTTTTAATGCGCCATTTTTTTTCGATACTATCAATAACCTTGAAGTATAATATACTTTTACTATGATATTGCGATGTTTTACGTCGTGATATCTAGCCACCTTTATAACCTAGTATTTATATATTATATGGTACAAAATATATCACTTTCTAAATTAAGTAAAGAAGCCTTTATCCAAGACTTCTGTAATGCGATAAGAAAAGCCTGTAATGTTAACATATGGTAGTTTATACTTAGGGAGTGGTACCGGAAGTGAAACAAATTGTTCGCCGTTTTGCATTCTAGCTCTTTTGAGGGCGTGGAAACTTTGCTTTCTTGAAAACTGTTATAATGGCTAGAATATTCTGGAATGCGAGTTAACGACAGTGCCAGGATGTTCTGCACCTGCTTAGTCATATTTAAGGTTCCAACTCTATTGCAGAAATGTAAGATGTTTTTTTTTTAGAGAAACTGATCTTTGCAACAGAAAACTTGTGTGAGAAGTTCTTCACTTCTTCGTCTTTGTCTCAAGACATAAGCTTACTTGTTTAACTTGTCTGTATACAGTTTTCTTTGGTTAGTATGAAACATTATTTATAACTCAATGATTTCTCATCGCTATTATTAATTAATAACTACAGTGCAAACTGTCTACCATCTTCTCAAAACCATTGTAGATGTTATTCTGCTCTAACAATCCCACAGAGCCTCTTCAATCAGCAACATTCATAGTGTATTCCCATACCCCCTACAGGCACTTCTTCTAACAGTATTCACAGTTTGTTCCCACACCTCCTACAGGCACTTCTTCTAACAGTATTCACAGTTTGTTCCCACACCTCCTACAGCCATTTCTCCTAGTAATATTCATAGTTGTCCCCACACCTCCTACAGAATTTCTTATCGCAATATTCATAGTTGTCCCCACACCTCCTATAGCCATTTCTTATAGCAATATTCATAGTTTGTCCCCACAACTCCTACAGCCATTTCTTATAGCAATATTCATGGTTTGTTCTCACAAGCCATTTCTCCTAGTAATATTCATAGTTGTCCCCACACCTCCTACAGAATTTTTTATAGCAATATTCATAGTTTGTCCCCACAACTCCTACAGCCATTTCTTATAGCAATATTCATAGTTTGTTCTCACAACTCCTACAGCCATTTCTTATAGCAATATTCATAGTTTGCCCCCACAACTCCTACAGCCATTTCTTATAGCAATATTCATGGTTTGTTCTCACAAGCCATTTTTCCTAGCAATATTCATAGTTGTCCCCACACCTCCTACAGATATTTCTTCTAGCAATGATAAAGTACATTCACTTCTATTCACCTAACCGTAAACTAAAAATCTGCTTAAAATTTGACCCACTATACCACAAAAAACTTGAATCCTTGGTTATTCAGTGGAGAACTGATTACTTTATGTGCTTACTTGTTTAATAAACTATTACACAGTATGATTACCAAAAACAAGGACACAATAGCCATGTTCTTACTATGATACGTTGAAACGAGCTGACCATATTTTTGTAGTTGATCACCTAAAAACTTCATCACAAAAACAAGAATATTTGTATGTAGAGAATATGATCTTGCACAAACTTTACAGCAATTCTTAGTTCATTATCAGAAGAACGGGATAATGTTTTATACACTGTATCTAAAAGGGAAATTTTTCTTATATTGCAATAGTTACGCCCAACTGCTGTAAGTTGGAAGATTTCCTAGTTAAATTGAGTATTAATGATAACTATTCATTTGTTATTCAAAACTAAAAATTAAAATAACGACATAATTGAAAATTAATGAATGAAAATAAATGCTGTACAGTGAAGGTGGAGCAATCAGTTATTAATTTTGTGCATTAAAAATTACACAGGAAAATTACTCTGGAACTTTATGATTTAGTGAAAAATTAACTAGAATAAAATAAAGCTGAGAAGAAATCTAATGTTTAGTCAAATATTAAAATTAGAAATAAAATTTAAAATTTTCTAATAATCATTTTCTTAGCAAATATCTTATAGTGCACAATAAAGCAATTGATATCTTTGAGGCATGCATGTAACTAATAAGTTATTGGCTAAATAGTCAGATTACCACTTCATTTTGACTAAAACGAAACACCTTTTAGAGTATGTGGTAATAAGGAAACAACAGCAAATATTATTATAAAGACAGGCAAAAAAAAAAATTAAATTTCTTCTAAGACACAGCGATTGTCTAAAGAACTAATTGTTTATTATGTATATTAGTAATCATAGCTTGGAACTAAACACTGATTGTAAAAAAATAAATAAATCAGTAATACATTAAAACGAAATTTTTATACACTTAAGTTAAAACCAGAAGAACTTATAATAACAAAATAAATATTAACATTTAAAAAGTTATATATATAACGTATTTCAATTATATAAATGATTTTTTATAGAAAATTTAGTAAATTCCAATTAGATGACCTACTCCGATACAGTAAATTAAAGGATTAAATCAATATGCACCCGAATACTCTAGTTCATGAATAGATATTCAAATGAATCAAGTCATAGTAATTAGAGGTAAATTTATCATATCACATAATGCTATTGATATTAAGTTAGCCTTGGTCAAGAATGAATTCAGTGCGTTTTTGTTTATGTAATTTTTATAACCTTACTTTTAAAAACAAGTTATTATTTTCTATAACCATGAAATGTAACCTAATTATGTACAAGACTTACTACAAAAAGAAAAACTAAGAAAGTAGTGAAAAGAACAAAATTTATTGAATGGATCAATAACCCACAGGCACATCCACAAGAAAAAATAATGCAGGGCACATATTTACGCTAACAAGTTTTAATACAGAATACAAGTCCCTGAGGTGGGTGTGAATAGAAGCCAGGAACAGAAACAACCTGGTCTTTCAAAACTTAACACAATTTTCCTAATCCTGTCGAAGTAGATTTGTGTACAGTAAAATAACGGGAACACACAAGAACAGTTTTAATACTGAACATGGAACGTAGAAATCTCAGGATTATAATATAACAGGAATCAGTTAATCATATAAATTTCTAGTTTTAATTACATTAGAATAATAACCATACAGAAAGCAACCGTGTAGTAAACAAAACTCGCGAATAAATTATATAAATCTTAAATATCACAAATATTTTATACGATGATTAAAAACCCTATAACCCGAGCGCTTTCTAAAGGTAGATCATTCTTCTTCAGGATCAAACTGAAGAAGAATGATCCATCTTTAGAGGGCGCTCGGGTTATGGGGTTTTTTATCATCTTGTATCAAGACTTCTTGAACCTTCGTGTTTTTCTGACATCTTGAACAAGCATTTTGTGGGGTTGGTGAATACTGTTTTTCGAGATAGAATACAAAACGCTTTAATGTTTGTTCACATGTACGACACCTTATTCACAAAATGGGCTAAAAGGTCATGTCATTGTAGTTTAGGCCTATAGCTATGTAATTTTGAAACGCAGACCAAAGTAAAGGCAATAAAAGGCAGCACCCGCCGTCCGAAGCGGATTCTCTTAATAAAATATGTTGAATCCACAGCTGAAAGAGCGAAGCATGTTTGGTAATACTGAGTCTCGAACCTAAATCCTTGGAATACCTAGCCAATCACTTGACAAGAGCGGGCCAAATACAAATGGAAGATTACAAAGTCAAGAATATTAAACCAGTATAATAAACGACACAAAAACAAACGAGTGCTCGGAATAGAATGTAACTTCTTGCTAGAAGATCACGTGACGCACAGATTTTTTACATATCTTAAAACCTTCATCAAATTCTTGTTCTTATATTGGTCTCAATTTCATTACCAAAGAAAGAAAAAAATACATTTTTTTATTGAATTAGTTATCCCCAACAATACAGAGTTGCCAGGAAATGTTTGATTGATCGTGGGTAAACTGTCCCGAGATTTAATAAGTAGATCTTAAAACTAGTGGTGAACTTTGACCTCGTTGTTCAAACAGGTAGCTATTCAATTTTTTTCCTATGACCATTATCCTATAACTACAAAAATCAATATTTATCAAATACTGTTAGATAATAAGTGAAAAAAGTGTATTGAAAATAGGAATATTAATTAATTTTGTATTTAGCAAAAACGAGAATCATGGTGTTGGTTAACTTGTCATCAAATTCAAATACAAAACTGTTGTAATTGACTAATTACAATTGTGAACGTTGTATTACGCTTGACAAACATATACAATGTTAGATCAAATATTTGATAGCTTCATTATTTTGCAAATGTCTAATATTCGTTATTATTAAAGTAAAATCTGTTTTAATCAAAACGTGCTTTTAAACCAGAAAATATATGTTCCAAATTTCAAAGTGTTGAGTTTCCAAATGTAAAACTGTAAACGTTCACGTGCGCTCACAATCTCTAATGTAAACTCCATCTAACGGTTTTTGCATAATCTTTTATGTTTACCATATATGGAGATAGTGCCTTTTTTATTTGGCATCTTATCTATTTTCTGGTTCTAAAAGAATTAATCTTTTTAGAACGCATTAAAAGAATGGTCAAATTTTATGTACTTATGTTTTGATTGAACTAAAATGCTCCTGCTTCGAATAGTTTTAACTTGTTAATTGTTTCTATACTATATTAATTAGAAGTTTCTTTTTACTACATAAAGGAAGATATAAAAGAAAAACTTCAGAAAAGTACAAATATGTCATTAATTTTTTATGTGTTTCTGTTCTTTAATGAACGAAGTAGGTGCAGCAAAATTCAATCCCAAATTAAAATAAAGAGAAATACCGATAATATAGATTAAAACAAAACAGTTTCACTTATTACGCTATTCTCAATTCTAGCCCGTTGAGTGATAAATACTAACTACTCATTATATAAATTCAGTCACGAAACACGGAAATAACTGAAAGTTACGTTCTAATACTGAGAGAGATGTTTATTTCACTTGTTATTATGATTTTCTGCGCTACTTAATGTTTGGTGAGTTAGCTCTATTATTCCTTTTCATTAAAACTCAATGGTTGGACGAACAAAAAGAACATACGAGTCAGAACACAACGATACCTGGTGCGAATATGGACATCGGACATTTGCTCTACCCCCTCCCCCACATCCACTCGTCTTCGTGTTCGACGCTGGGAATCCTAGGGTCATGGTATTTCCTCGTGACCTACATAACAGCGCTCTAAACCCATACATTAGGAGACAGAGAACTGTATAAGGACTGCTGACTGATTGTTCTTGATACTGTGTGACGAAACATGGCTGTTTATCAATTACTGTTCTACATTTTAAAATATGGAATTCGTCGACTCTATAGAACAGTAGTTCCCAACCTTTTCTCCACCAAGGACCCCTTTTATTATAATTTTTTCTCCCACGGACCCCATGTTTTTGAAAGGTTCTGCCTACCCAACAAACTGCTTTTATTAATTAATAATTAACTCATTCTCCCACTTTTAACTATCAAATAAAAGACATTTATAACTGAGTGTGCAATTGAAAAGAACACCAGTATTAAAAACTTGCTTGTTTAATGAGATGGTATTACCTGCGCGGACCCCCAGGGGTCCGAGGACCTCATATTGGGAACCACTGTTATAGAATATCACGATTTTTACATTTTTCACTTCATTTTAATGGAATTCTAATAGGGTTGTAATGATTCCTTAGAGAAGCTATTTATTTCTTGCGTATGCTATCTTTTGGTTAATATATACGTTGTAACTTATAAAGTATTACTGTTTTTCTCAGTGATAAAATAATTCGTGGATAAATTTTACAGTTTTTAATTTTTACAAGTTGTATGTTTTCAAAATAATAATTTCGTGTATCACCACATATGAATTGTAGGTGCATATTCCTGTTCCCGGCTACTACTCAACCTATTTAATCTTACCAACCCATACTTAAAGTATGCCCGAAGACAAGTTTGTGCTCAAAAGTTCTGCTTAGACGACCTTACCTTGACCGTGCACGGGTCAGTTATTTAGGTCAAAATCTGTAGGTTAAAATTAAGGAGTTAAACTATCTGAATGATTGATAAAATTATCAAAACTAGATTTCACTCAGGTATTAAGTTAAAACTATTCAAAAGTTTCTGGAGCATAACCTTCTACCCTAGATATGAATTTCAACTATTTGTCGATGCGCAATTTCAGAAACAACTGGTTTTACTTGGCTTCTTTTAACTAGTAATTAATGAACACATTTATTCATGATTTCAGAAAAACACGAAGGTTCAATAAATCTTAATATAAAACGATAAAAAACTTATAACCCGAGCGATTTCGAAAGGCCCACTTTTCTTCTTGAGGGTTACAGTTTACCCCCTGAAGAAGAAAGGCCTACCTTTCGAAATCGCTCGGGTTGTAGAATTTTTATCGTTTTAAATAATGAAAAAATTATTTAGCAGCACTTGTTGGTCGTCAGGTATTATTCATGCTCAATTTATATCAATAGTTTTTTCAAAGATTCTCCATATACGCGAGTTACCGGGGGTTACATAAAATACTCAACATGATCATGCTTTGTTGTGAATTCCCTGTACGTTTTCTACAGCACAAACCAAAATATCGGACAACCACAGTGACATGTCATCCTTACTTCTAAAACAACATTGATGGTTGTTTTTGTAAGACAAACATAAAAACACATGTAAAAACACGTGTAAAAACATACGTAATGAAAAATTACTCTTCTACAGCTTGAAAGTGGTAAACCTTGGGAAGATTGAAGGATAATATTCATTATTCATGGTGGCACAATATGTATGGCACAGTTCTAGTGAAAGAGAATCTATATTACAGTAAAATCACATTTACCTCGATGAATTACAGTTATAAGAAACGGTTAATAAGCACAAAATGTATTTCCTGTAAACTTCAAGAAAACTAGTAGCTCAAAGAACCTGAAATTGTGTTTAAAAACGATGAATTCCCTGAATACTAGAATTTAATAACTTGGCACAGAAATAGTTTCTTTTAATTGAAATCATGCTAAGTAACATTTAAGTAAATATGTTTTGTAGTGTCTAAAATACATCTGAAATTGAGCAATTTGGAACAAATTCAAATGCATGTAAATTTATTATTTAGGTCAAACATTTGTTTCAGAAGTTAAGTCAGATTTTTTACATGTTTGGTTAAACAGGCAGGGATGTTATTTGTTGGAATATTCTTGCTTGCTATTCAGGTAGATTTGGAAGTATAGCTAGTTTTTCGATACTGTGACAATGACCTTTATCATCGACAGCGTCACCAGGTATCGATAAAATGATCATTTAATTTGTGAGTTATACACACTTTGGGACTGGTCTGTGAAGGTAGTTGAAGGTTCTGATTGACAACACAGACCGAACTGATCTATATCAGATGCAAGAACGCATAATATTTAAAATGTATATATAGGCTTTGTTAGAAATCAGTGTCCTTCAAGTGTTATCGAGGCAGGGAACCATTATGAACATGCAACCGTTACTCTTTTGGCTAACTGGTTAATGCTGAAATTTTATGCTGGGTGTGGTTTAAAAGAGTTCCTTCTGTGTGTCTGTGTGTGACTTTTATTTAAGAAAGAAAATAAAATTCCCATGTGTACTTTCAAGAAATTTTACTTGGTATTTAGTAGACATAAGGGAACTTATAAGGCTTGTGCGTTAGTTTTAAATGTAGGTGATGATAAGCCTTATAAGTTTTGTTTTAAATGTAGGTGATGATAAGCCTTACAAGTTTTGTTTTAAATGTAGGTGATGATAAGCCTTATAAGTTTTGTTTTAAATTGCTAGAATATGTATTTATTACTCTACATTTCTTAACGTTTTACGCCAGTACTCGTAAATTTAGTACACTTCATAACTTCATATAAATATTGGAAAGTTATCATTACAAAATTGAAACAAAATCACGAATAACTTTTTTTTGTTATTTTAGAAATCCAAAAAGCTACCACTAGGTTGCGCAAAACGCAAGAAAAGATTTTTAAACTTGAAGAAGTCTTGAAAATGAAATATAAATAGTTAGAACTAAATTAAATATGTATATGAAAATATGATCATATATAGGTGTAATTAAAACGAATATAGCATTTGACATAGATTTATGATTTAAATGTTGATTTGTGATTACTCTTCATCTGGTGAAATGACCTACTTCCGTTTCTTTTCAGAATCAGAGCTTTTGCCTTTGAGTCATAAAAGGAAACCACTTCCGTCTTAGAAAGTTTTTGTGACAAAACTTAGACCACACAAAGCACTCACACAAAGAATTACCTTCTAATGTTTATTATCTGCGAATCTAAATGAAGTAAGCCATGCGAATACTCTCAGTATAGGGTAGCCTTCGGTAGTATATTGGCATAAAATATTTATGAGATACAAGTTACAGAAAATCATGTCTCTGAGCATAATTTTACTCTTCCTTTTGCGGCTATTTTTACTTTCTATCTGTTTGATTCTTTGGTTGTAAACACACGTAATAAGCAACTGCCTGGATGACTAAAATATTTTCGACATATATATATTTTCCCTTGTTTATTACTCATAACATCATCAGTTTCGCGGTCAACATGGTGGCGTAAGAAGATCTAATACAAGTTATTTCTACTAAACTAGCCGCCAATAATGTTGGAGTGATAGGCTACACGAAAGGCAGCTAGTAGATACAACCCACTGCCAACTCTTGGGCTACTATTTCATACCGAACATTTGGATAACCATCATTCTTATAACACATGCACTGTACCAAAGTGCAAAGCGCTATTTTTACTTTTGGCGGTAACGGGACGCCTGTTGTTTGAGGTTCTACAATATTCTAGTAGCTGAAGAACATTCACAAAGCTGGTTTCATATTGCACGTAACATGTTTAACAGCAGACTAGCATCACATAAATGTGAAACATGAGGAATAAATTTAGGGAGATTAGAAAAGTACAAGTGAATAATTTGGTTCAATCTATTTTGACCAAAAGGTTGTTAGATAGAAGACACAACATGAATACAGAACAGTATGGAAGTTGTGTTTTTGAAAAACTAAATATGTGCTTTTGAAGAAAAACAATCAAAGGAAAAGAAATAAAACTAACTCACTTTGTAAATGGGAAATAATAAACAGTTTCTAACCATCTGTCATACATGGAGCAGAACAATGAACAAACAAAGTGTAACTTAACAAAACAAGGAACACACACACACATATATATATACTTAAAGAAATAAGAATCTACATTATAGCTGACTTAAATGATAACTTTGAGAACTCTAGTTAGGTCAATACTTTAGATGTTTACTTATATACCTTTATATGAGAAATAACTTGTTTTGACTTTTTTAAGCCGCTAAGGTTTTCTATTATTATATATTAACCAACTACAAAAATTTGTCCTTCAATATTCAACTAAGGCAGCGTAGCGAAAACGTCCAGAAATAGAATAATCACAAAGCTCCCCTATGAAACGCTACCTGTTACTTTCTGGGGGTCATGTGACCTCATTGTCACCTGCCCTGTTTGAAGCAGCAAAAGCAGAGTGATGTCAGAGACTCGTCCTGGAACCGCCAACCATTCACAAGAAGGGCGAGTAGACCAGACTTTCGATTCGCAGGTAAGCTTGAAACAGGTTTCGTCAGAAGTTCCAGTCGGGGCTGGAGAAACGTGCACAAAGGTATAGCCGTAGTGTTCCTCATCTTGTGCTCGTATCGCCTCCATATAACAACATCAACTTTGTTTTACAATAAAGGAGGTATTGTCACCTCTGCTGGAGGAGTGTAAAAGCGTTCATTTCGGGCATTATGTCTACAGGATAGAACGTGTTCAGAACAATAGGATGATCAGAGAGAAGAGAACACGTACGAAGAAAGTGTTGCCAGTCTACTGGCTAATTAGTGCTAGTCTTCTAGGAACGTTTTCTTCCTTAGCAGGTAGGAATGAATGTAAAATTTGAGTTCTGTCATCGTAAATAATATATTTCATTAAGTGATGTATGTGTAAACGTTTATTAGCATCTTATTTATTAGGGTTCCCAAGAAATCCAGCAGTTTTAAAAGAATTATCAAAAACATGAGAAAATAAATATTTATATATCTATACTTATTTAGATATCTTTTCCCCCTCTATGATAATGAAACGGTGGAACTATAGCGTTCACAGGAAAAGAATCAGCAAACGAAAAACAATTGTATACAATTTTAAACATCTTTTAGGCTGTGTGCTTAGGGTTATGAGAGCTTTTAAGAACTACTAAAGTAGAAATATGCTGTAAAAATAACGTGAAATATATGAAAAACGAGAAAATAATAATTTATGAATGGAAAATTTTGTTCAGTTGATTTAACTTTCAACTCTGAAGTCATATTCAAAGGTTAGTCTTAGCTAAACACGGTATTTTATGTTCCTTTACTGAACTAAACACATGAAGTACGTTACAAGAATTATCCAGATTGAAAATCTAATCTTGAATGATGTTCAGGTTAACTCGCTCGAATTATTACTTTTTCTTCAGGCGGACGAAACGTTTTTCCATTGTAATATGAGACACAACAATAGCATTCCTTTATTGAAATTATGAGTGTAAAAAAGCTCCAGTTTAGTAGAACTAACAATGTTAATATATAATACTTCATTTCAAATAAAGCAATCATAGGAAAAACTAATTTTATCTGTATATGGGAATTTCCAATACTTTACTAAAGTAATAAGTCTGGCTAATCTTTTTTATCACGTGTATTCAGATTATTTTAAAACTTACCCGTTCAAACATTTCCGTTTAAGAAAGTATGATATGTTAAACGAAAGTTTTTGAATTGGTGGTTGAGAAAAAACAAAACAAGAAACATTAGAGTACTTCCTTGTTTTGCCATGGAATCCAACCTGTTCACACGATATAGGTTATAATAAAACTGTAGAACGAATCGTGCGTTCGGAAAGCTATTAGGCGAAGTTATTCCCCCGAGTAGGTTGCAGACTTGACTTGGCTACATGGCTACTGGCTATCAAACATTCTTACAAACCAAGGCAAGCTAACTGGATGGAAACCTGTTCTCCTATTCATTTAGGTCAGTGTGCGATTGTCCTTCTGATGTCTGACGTTTTGCTCATAGAAAGCATTTTTTTTCGTCTTGCTTTTTCTCACGCTTTAAGAAAATTAATAGATACGTTTCAAGTTAAAAAACTATTTTTTTTATTCAATATACTAAAAAATGTGAAATCAGTGGATTCAGTGGTGAATCATGCTTTTTACTGAGGTCACATTGTGCTTTTAACTTTAACTTAGGGCCCTATATATTTTTTTTTACAAATTTTCATTGTTTAAGTCATCATTACCTCACCAACATTCGTCAAGGTCATTGACACAGCTTTACCAATTAGTTTCATTGGTGTTAGAATATTAGGCATCCGAAAATAAATGCGTTTTTATCATTTTTTTATTACGTTTCGCACCGAAAGGCTTTAATAATAACAATACGTAATGTCAAAAAATGTTAAAGACAGATTATCATGTGCGGTATATTGATCTATTTGTTGAATAACAATAATAAACACCTTTCCTTCCATAATTGGCTTTCTCAGTCAGTATAGGAAAACAAGAAGGAAAAAAGATGCCTTACTGTCAGCAACTGTTTAATAAACATTACGGGTACTTCTGCTCGTGTAACACAAAAGTTTGGCTTTATTAAGACGGGCAGTGGTAGAATTTGATCAATGCTTCTAAAGCCAAGTCACACCAAAACATACGCTTGGACGGAGAATGATAAAATCATATCAATGCTTGTAAGGCCAAGTCACTTCAAAACATACACTTGGACAGAGAATGATAAAATCATATCAATGCTTGTAAGGCCAAGTCACTTCAAAACATACACTTGGACAGAGAATGATAAAATCATATCAATGCTTGTAAGGCCAAGTCACTTCAAAACATACACTTGGACAGAGAATGATAAAATCATATCAATGCTTGTAAGGCCAAGTCACTTCAAAACATACACTTGGACAGAGAATGGTAAACTTTTATGAATGTTTTGTAAGTCCAAGTCACTTTAGACCATACTTTTAAATGGAGAGTGAAGCAAAGAAAAGAAATAAACGACGAAGTTTTATTACTAAAATCTACAGTTGGACTTTTTTCTATTGTAGAATTTTCGAATTAATTTATACCTCATGATGTTTGTTTAAGTTAGCGGTTTAATTTAAAACAGTTTTACTTATTTATGAATATTCAGAGATTGATGCAAAAACATCCAAATAGCTTGAGGCCTAATCGTACCTTTTGACAATTAGTCTATTCGTCCTTGTCAAAATTAGGGCAAACAAGTTTCATCATTCTTGCCCTGCAGCCAAGACATGTTATGTTACTTCAAGTATTTTTAAATTAATTACGTTTTCCAGAAAGGCTTGAATCACAAAAACGTTTTGTCAGTGTAATACGGACTAGGATAAAAGAAAATTCATTTTTGGCCTCATTGAATCGATTACCAAACCTAAATAATATTTGTTTGAAAATGCTTTATTGGGAAATATATATATATATATATACATATATATGTATATTCTTTTTTATTATTTTTGTTTTATAAATCAATCTAAACGCAGGTTATTTGCCCTAACTAGTTCAGCAATAGGAATAATCAGTATTTCTAGAAATGATAAAAATGGAATTTTATTGAAAACTTCGAAAATTATGACTTGCAAGCCGATACCTTGATTGTATGCCTAGTCAAGGTTTGAAAGAATGGTGAAACATTACTGAATTTTGTCGCTCTTCTTAATGGTGGGCAGAACACAGATAGCCCTTTGTGTAGATTTGTGCTTAACTACAAACAAACAATTCTTCTTGATGTACTGTAAAACAAAATATCCAGACTTTGCACTATTCTCTCTATGTTTATTGGCTGAAGAAGTAACCGTCATGCATAGAAGCAGAGATTTGTATAAAGCTCTGAACTTATGAAGTATTGAACATATTATCGCAAGGGTCTATATACCTTAGTCATATATCCGAATACCAAGTTTTTCAAGCTTGTTTCATTATTTACAAACCTTAACACAAAATCTAAGTATTTACTCTGAATATAGATTCTAAGATACATTTATATACACTTCGTAGTGAACCTTAAAACATTGCGATTTATTTATAAATGTTGAATAGCACGTTCACAATTTGATTCACAGTTTGTACCGGTGTTATTAATTGCGTTACAGTTGCACCAAAGATTGATATTTGTTGTAAAAGGCTTTTATTTATTACATTCTGAGAAGTAAGTCTAAATAGGATCAATGCGTTACAGGTACCTGTTCTGTAGCAGAAACAACCGAATCAAAGATTTAATAAGAAAAGGAACTTAGGCTACCATATATATATAATAAATGAAAATAAACTTAATAATCGAATCTTAAACTAAAACACATAGTTGAACATAACACATTTCAAATTATCAAATACAAGCAAGAGTACCCGTCCCGAGTGACAAGATAAGTTTAAGTTAATCGATCGATTTAAATTATTTCATGGACTTCAAAAAGGTTAATTGTGTTGAACTTTTGATCTCACTCAAAGCCAAAGTTCTGAGCTAGCTATACCGTCCACTGCAAAAAGTAATCGTTGAGCATTTCAGTCATGCTAAGAGCCGCTCAGCAATAACATACGGTACATCTACATTTCTAGTTTTCAAGTTCTGTCACATTTTGAAATGTTAATGATAGTGTGATTAATTCCTAACAGTTTACTGTAGAATATCCTGCTTGCGAGATAAAATTTGTCCTCAACATTATTCATGCCTGTTTTGTCGTCATTTCAAAAGTGAATGTTGAGCTTTGTCTGCGTGCGCAACTTTTCAAACGCAGCGCGGGAAGCGGCTGTCGTAAACGGGAGACAGACGAACACTCGGACAGACACCACGGTTCGCAATATATTGTTACGACAGCAGAAGTTACGTGACCCTGGAGTTTCTCGAAGGATCATTAATTTGCCCGGCAACTCTAGTCTGATCGACATGCCCTCTTTTTTAATATAGAAGCCTGGCAAAAAAAGCCAGAGAGATAGATAATTGAGTCAAGCGAACAGTAGGCACCATAAGTAAAGTGTGTGAATCACTGTGATTTATCGTGTGTGATAAAAAGTTGTTAAGTTTAAATTGACTGTGGAAATTCTGTGTATTACTAAAAGTTGTATCGAGAAAGAATAAACTGGTTTAATGAAGAAAGGACTTGTATCGCTGAAGTTCCTCGAAAAGAATTTCTACCGGAAATTAACAAACAAGCAGATATGTAGCAATATATATATATATATATATAAGATTAAAAAATAGCATGATAGCATTTAACATCTAAGAACAATAAACAAGCAGAACGTTATGAAAATTCAGTGTCATGATATAAACGACTGTTTAATTTAAATATTAGTTATTAATATATATTTGTGAGTGAATAGTTTATTATTTTAAAGTTTTGTTATAATAAGAGTTAAAAGCAGACGATTGTAGAAGGTTTTGTTAATAACTAATGGTGTTGAGAATATAGAAAGTGGCCAGACGACTATGTAATAAAGATATAAATAGCGTGAGACGAGCGGAAAGCAGCAGAAAGACAGTCTTAGACACATAAAAGCAAAGAGAATATAGTTGGTGTGAAGTTAAATAACGTAAAAGTGTTAGGCCTAACGTTTAATATATATATTAGAGTGAAACTAACAGTGGAAAAAGAAATAAGAACAAATAAGTTTATTCCGTTAAAGCGAAATTCGAAAGTAATTGAATAAGTCTGAGTGCACTTTGACAAAAGGAACATAGGATCTTCAGAAGAAAGAAGACTACAATCGTGTGTGATAAAAAAGTTGTTAAGTTTAAATTGACTGTGAAAATGTTCGGTTTGTCAACTGAGATTCTAAAGTAATTGAACAGGTCTAAATGGACTTTTGACAAGAAGAGGAGAAGTATACATACACTGATATAATGTTTACGATATGCTTATATACTCTATAGTGTGAATACTTTATTGTACATACGTTTAAATTGTTCCGAATATATATGTTATTTGAAAACAAGTAAAGTGTGTGCTGTTTATTCTTCGTTGAATTTATCATTAACAAATCACAGACACCTACTGTAGAAGAATCCTAAGCCCAACAACAACATAGTATATGTTTGTACTATTAAGAAATATAAGTAAAAGCCATTTATTTCGACAATTGGCAAAAAACAAACAAACCAGAACCCATATACATATATCATATATTTATAAAGTCTGACATTCCATAATAAAATTTGTAGAAAACCCATGAATTGAATAGAGGTATACGGCAAATCATAATGTTGAGCTGGATAGTTAAATTACTAATGACTTTCATGAAATAAAAACACATAACGGTCACTAAAGCCGTATTTTCAAAGCTATTATACCAATACCCATTAACTTTAAGTTTTGGCTGTGGTTCTTTAGCATTAACAAAAAACAGCTGTGTAAGTAAAGTGTACAAAAACTGCTTTTAACCATTTCTTAGATATTTTCACATTTGTATAAAACTCGTTTTTTGAAGACACATAGTGAACTTTAAAAACTTATTGAAACTTTCGATTTTTACTTTCATAATGTATGTGAATAAATAATAACAATATTTTTATTGTAACTTAGGTAATTCATTTCCTGTCACTCTTTCCAACATATATATTTTAAACTTGCATGTCAAATAATTCTATTGAATCTCCATATCCAGAAGCAAATATCTCCATTTTTATACATAAAATAAGTCTCTTTCAAATTGGCGCAGTTTTTACATACATAAACATGGCTGATTAGAAATAAGAAATAGATCTATCTGACAGTGCAAAATCAGAATGTATGTTTTCTTTGTCTGAAGAGATTCTATGTTACAACCCCCCCCCTCCACCCCCAGGTGTAAGTATGAGGGCCTATAACACTAAAAATCAGGTATCGAAAGCAGTTTGTAGCCTTCTGCTTTACAACAAAAAATAAGAAACTATGTGTCAATAAACAAATCTCGATATTCTCGGTAAAATAACTGTCTGTATGTTGTTTTAACACATTCTCAGTTTACTATGTTAAGAAGTGTAATTTACCTTCCATAATCATTAATAAAAACTTCCATGAACTAGTAATTTTCATAGTAAAATAATTTTCTATTGTAATGGTAATTTAATGTAATTATGTTTCGGTCATTTCTAATCTAAATATGGTCAGCACACTGTTCCAAATATAAAAACAGGTAAAGTAAAAATCTTGAATAACTAGGTCAATTGAATATTATTCGCCAATTTTTTTTATGATGGTGAAAAAACAATAGCGAGAAACAAAACCAGCTGGCGATATGTCTGAAGTGTTACACTTTATATATTTCATTTTTACTAACGAGTTTGAAAAGTTATATATATTTCGTATAATTGTACTAAACTTTTTCAGTTAGTTTGTGGAAACTATTTTTGCTTACTTTTTAACAAAGGAAAAGTTTCACTTTACTGGTTTCACACCGTTTGATTATCTCTTATGTTGTGTTTATATCTCTTACAAGTGCTTTATCTTTTGTTAGGGATTTGTTACATAATCTCTAAGAAGTGCTTTATCTTTTGTGATGGATTTGTTATATCTTAGAAGTATTTATCTTTTATTTTTATTATATATGCATTAGTACCTATCAGACGATATTTGTTTTTAAAACTTGACACTTTATTGCTAATGTAACTCCCAAAAAGGCGCAGTACAATTTTGTTGAAAATGTAACGCTCTGAAATATAAAATTAATGGAAAAAAGAATAACAAAGAAAAAAGATTTTAGCACACAAGAAAGAAAATGATACATTTTCCCAAATCCTACAGGAAACAGGGTTTAATTTATATTTGAATACCCCATCAAATGTGCTATTATTCGCCAGTTTAACTATTTCAGTTAATGTAATCTTAATTATAAAATTTGATTATAACTTTGACTATAAAATTAGTGATAAATTTATCACTGTCAACATTACATCAAAATAAAGTAACAGGCAATAATCAACCATTTTTTTATTAGGGTTTAGACTGAAAACAGTTTAGTTCCAGAAAAGTATATCTGAGCTTGTTGTAAAAATATATTAAACAGGTAAAGAACTGTTGATGTGGGCAACCTAACTGGTAAGCCTGTTCAAAGACTAGTTTCGCGTACCTTCGTAAGGTCTCAGTATATCTTTATCTATCCTCGTGATAACACACACACACAATTTAACAAATTGATTTATTAGTATAAAAATATCACAAAGTTATAAGCTTTGATACGGATGTAGATATTAGAAAACCTAAAATATAGAAAAAATCACATATATAGAATTATCGTTTTGAAATAGAAAATTATTTCTATGATAGCTTAATCATGTACAGTCCCTTAATTCAGAAACTTTAGTTGTAGTAAAAGTAATTATCTTCGTATGGCGACTTCTGTTGCGCAGGCATCATTATTGTCTATTACTTTACTTCGTCGTTACTTTACTAGTATTTTCTATTATAGCAACAATTAATCTTTCTCTGTAATAGTTTTATACAAGTGCTCTAGTTCCTTTTTTTATACTTGAATTGTTTTTACTTTCTATTGTATTTTATTTAACCAGGTCACATAAAATATCAAGAATTTAGTTTAACTCAGAAGTTAATATGTAAAAGTACATTTTGTGGGAAAAAATGTTTTTGGAGCTAACAGCTTTACGAATAAAAAAAAAACAAAAGAAAAAGAGTTTACACTGACATTTGTGTCAGCTACTTTTTTGTTGTTGTAATTTCTTTTCACGCACATTGTGCTACTATATTAAGAGTAAAAACACAAACCCGACATTTTGTGGCGCAATGAAAAGTAAACACTAGCCGTGATGATGGTAATAGTGTTATCGAAACTAGTCAACTGTAACAATGATGAATATTTTACTTTCATGGTTTTAGGAGTTAAGATGTATGGAAAACGATAGAATACCTGTAGAACGTTTTTAGATTCTTGATAATGTTTTAAATTTTTATTAAGTTAATTATATTTTGTTTTGTATAGCCGCATATATTATCAATTAAAGAGAAATGAGTAGAAGCTATAATAATACAGAGGTGATAGAGTAAAAGTAAAATTACACTGTACATAACTCGATATATTTGATGCTTTATGCTGGTAAACATGAAATTAAAATTTGAATATCATTGTGAATGTATTGCCAGACTTAGAGGGAATGTAACCCGTGCAATTTTGAATCATCCTGTAGAGGAGGCCTCCAGCATCGCAGTATTGCATGAGGGCCTCAAAGGGTCTAAGTTCGGCCCTCTGTGAATTTATAGTGGATGAAAAAGAACTGACAATAAACTTAACAAACCATTCATTGAATAACAAAACCTATATTTTCATTTTAAGAAGGGTAACAGCAAATGATCTGAAAATATTTGTTGATCTACTTCAATTACCCCATACTCGTGAGTCCAGTTGCTTTCTGGAGTTTTAAACTAAAATCCCCTAGTCAGTTATTTTGTCCCTAAATGATTAAATTGACTGCGAAAAATAGTTGGTTACAAGCTTTCTCTGTACCTCTATAGAAATATGCTATTTACACTGGGAAATTTGATTGTTTGTTTCTTTGTTGTTTAAGTGCAAAACTACACAATAGGTTATCTGTGCTGTGTCCACCACGGGTATCGCACTAAAGAGACTTGTTGGTCTTACATAGTAATTAAAATACCGCCGTTCTCCAGTTTACATCAGTTTCGCCTTTCTGATCCTAAAAAAAAGCGGCAAAGAATGTATACTGCTTTTCCAAGCAAATCATTAAAATGTGTAAAATAAATTTTAACTGGTACACAATGTATTACTAAAACATAACTTGAAAGTATTTGTTTCATCATTACTTTTCATATATGATGTATGTGCAAATATCCCCCAGCCAATTTAAATGTTTATTTTTTTATGTTTAATAATAAACTGTTTACTGGTGTAAATATGATTTTACACTTACGTTTATATTCCTTAAACATGAAAGCATGTTTCAGGTTGTCTGTTACTAGCTAACTGTAGTTCTCAAGTTTGTTGCTTCTTTCGGTTATGCCAATAACAGCGCGAAGCGTGTCAAGCTCACTATAGGCAACACAACTCATGTCATGACCCATAGTTTCTATTTCGAAAACGTGTATAAGGTTCACCATAGGCAACACAACTCATATTATGACTTATTGTTTCTATTTCTAGAGCGTACCAGTCTCACCATAGCCAACACGACATATATCATGAACCGTGTTTTTTTCTATTCCGAGGGTGTATCAGGTTCACCATAGCAAACATGACACATATCATGAACCGTGTTTTTTTCTATTCCGAGGGTGTATCAGTCTCACCATAGCCAACATGACACATATCATGAACCGTGTTTTTCTATTTCAAGCGCGTATCAGGCTCACCATAGCAAACATGACACATATCATGAACCGTGTTTTTCTATTTCAAGCGCGTATCAGTCTCACCATAGCCAACACGACACATATCATGAGCCGTTTTTTTTCTATTCCGAGGGTGTATCAGGTTCACCATGGGCAAAATAACTCGTATCATGTCTTACTGTTTCTATTCCGAGAGCGTGTCAGGCTCACCTTAGCGAACGTAACTCATATTTTAACAGGTTGTTTCTATTTCGCGAAATACAGTCGTACTAGCTTTATGGTAAATAATGTCACCTGCTAGGTCTTTATATTATAACTATACAACGCTCGTTGGCATGAGTCAGTAATCTACGTTTAAAATAACAGAATCTTGATCCTATGTGATTATATCTTATATTGATGCTGTAGCTTTTCGTTAATGTTGGCTGTCCATAATCAGTAATGCACACGTTGCTGTCATTGCTGTAGCTTTAAGTGGCATTCAGTGCATAATGTATCTCTCTTGTTTATTTAGAAAACTCCAAAAATTCAACAAGGAATATTGTGCTAAAAACTAATATAAGCATTAACATATAACGTGAAATATAGTAGTCGTCTTATAAGAAGGTTCTTTTAAATTATCTGGTGAAAATAATTTAACGTCCAGTCTCTGTAATAACCACAGATTAATATATTTCCCTTTAACGCTTCTACAAGCTTAAAATTGAATACTTGTATGAAATTGAATACTGCTGTATGCCTACGTTACAAACGACATTCACATTGTACTATATCAACATAAACAAAATTAACTTACTTGTACAAAATAACTCGATAGGCGCGCTGACTAACACATCAAATCCAAATATTTCATAAAACACAATGACTGATTCAAGTTTGTATATTAAAATAATCTCACAAACCTTACAACCATCTCGTATTTATAATATCCGTTTGAGCGTGTTAGAACAAAACTTGACGTCAAACCTTAGAGCTTTCTAGGCAGTTCAGTTAAAGTAATGATTTATGACCCGCGGTCTTCTCTATGATAATAAATTATAACATTAAAATTATAATTTACAACACTGCCTCCTTTGTGGAATGTGAAGTCTATTGAACAATCCTAATACAAAAAAAAGAAATAAAATACTAAATTAAAATGATCATTCATTAAGTCTTTTTTGGTGTTTCTTTCTTCTGAAGCGCATGGTATATTTATGGGACGGCATCCTATTTCTTCTTATCACTGGCTGTCCTGTTGCTGGAGGAGTTCTTCTTGGTTAAGTTGTTAGGTGAATCCACTGCAGACTCCAACCTTGATGATCTTCTGGAAGCAGTCTCTTTAGGAAATCTTGACTTCTCTATAGACTGAGGCTCTCCTGGCAAGTTATTTTTCAAAGTTACCCAGGTTGGATTTTCTCTCACCAACACACTTCCAAAGATTATCACAGTGCTTGGCTTTTGGTTTGGATTTCCTATCCTCTGAAACCCTACTTAACTTTGGAGTTTGTCCTTTCTTGTAATGAAATCTGTTCAGCAATACCATGTCATTTATATAAAAATCCAATGTTTTCAACAATAACATCATAGTTACCTTTTATTTTATCTCAAGCTGAATTAAGTTTTCTTTGGGCAAAGTCATATACAACGTCTTATTCTTCACATTCATAAGAGCTCTTCCAACTACCAACATCTCGGATTCCACTATGCACTTGTCACGATATGAGGAATTGTTAATTAATTCCTAGTACAAAGACTACCATCCCTATTTTCGCTGATTATTCAACCTTTAGTGTAGTAATTGTCATGTAGTGCACAGAGACTTCCTGGTCATAGACTATGATGAAGTTATCTGAAGCTAGCCTAACCTTGCTTTCATGTCTGCGCATGAAGTCTCTTCCTAATATGTACTCATCCTCGATGTCAATTATCAACACACTTTGTGGCACAGACAAGTCTCCTATAGTAAGGCTAATTCTAAGTTTCTATTACTGGAACCTCATGTCCACTTGCTGTTTGTATCAGTTACTCTCTGAAGGCATTTTCCCATCTTGCATTAACAAATCAGGGTGATGCGTAACTGTCTCGGCTGTATTGGCCAGGTTTTACACAATAGTAACAGTTATCTCTTTCTGGTGTCCTTTGAGAGCTCTTATTTTATACAAGTCTTTGCTGCAGTTCCTGGCAATATGGCCCTTCAAGTTAGACTTGCAATATCTATTGTTCTGTGGTTTATCTCCTCTTTTCTGTTTGACTAGTTTTCTAATTAATACTATCAATTATTCTACGCCATCAATAGGAGGAGTTGATGTTCCTATACTACAGTTTTTAATAATTCTGTAACTTCTAGAGGGTGCCATTAGTAGTTTATTTACAACTTTAATGGATTTGATTTCCATCGTCAGTTGCAGAGCTTTATTTCAGGATGTACACTTATTTTGCTTCAGACTATTCCTTATGTCCACATCTGTTATTACATCTATAAATTGGTTACATGGCAAAAGATCTGTCATTTCACGAGGAGTCTCTGGGTAAGATAATTGGACAAACTCTTCTAAATCTTCTGCAAGTTCATCTAAAGTTCATTCTCTTCTCTGTACTCTGTCCCATAACATTGCTCTGAATACCTCTTACTGATATGACATTCTGAACCTGTAGAATAAGGTGGTTACCAATGCTTGATAGTTGTTATAGCTCTCAGCTGTAAAGTTACTTAATGTTGTCAAAGCTGGCCCTTTTAAATTGACATCAATTATTCATTATTCAACCCATTTACTCTGAAAATGATTTCAAACTGTGCCTGGCATGTCTCTCCTAATCATCCTTCACACCATAATATGTTGGTTTCTCGATTGGCCAATGTTGAATTGGTAGCTAAATTCTGGAAGTTTATTTGATAGTGTCACGGCTTGAATATACATAGCTTTTATTTACGTCAAACACCCGGGGATTCCCCGATACATCGGCCATCTTGTAGGTCAAGCCAAACGAAGCGTGTATGTTACTCACATTAACCCGTGTCCCCAAAAAATATTGATTTTTAAAGAGATTTAACAATGAGTGAGAAGTTATCCAAAGAAATGCCCAATATCACATACCAAGAAAGTTTCGACGCTCTTTCAAAGGCAAGATATCACGAAAAATTAAAATTGATTAAAGACAAAGATCCACACGAAATACCGAGGAAAAATTGGTCGAACGATGTTAAAGACTACCGGACATTCAGTATCCAGATATAGTAAACTATTTTGTAAGCACACAAAGCGCATATACTTTGAATGATTTAAAGGCTGCCAAGTCTCTGGAATCGTACAATCAGTTTGTATGTGGTTGGGTTAAGGTCCTCAGTCAAATAATTATCAGTAAAAAGTGCTTAGTGTCGACAAGAGTGAAACATTCTCAACGTTTAAATGATGCACTCCTTCACGCATGATTAATTGCTGAAAAGGATGGAAAGATTTTAAAAACACATTGTAATTGTATGGCTGGTCTTGGAGAGAGTTGCAGTCGTGTTGGTGCTATGCTTTTTGCTATTGAAGCAGCAGTGAAACTTAGAAATGCAGTAACAGTAACACAAGAGAAATCATACTGGCTACTTCCTTCAGCGGTGCAGAAAGTAGAAGGAAAACATATCAAA
Source organism: Limulus polyphemus (assembly GCF_000517525.1). NCBI lineage: Eukaryota > Metazoa > Arthropoda > Merostomata > Xiphosura > Limulidae > Limulus > Limulus polyphemus. The sequence goes on along the minus strand of NW_013667388.1, from coordinate 171,555 downwards.
GATATTGATTTTACTTCTGCAAAATGTAAAAAGAAACAATTAGAGGCAGCTATAAATAGTTGTACTGCAACACCATCAAATACAGATTTAAAAACTCCCAAAATGTACATGTGCCACCTCCAACTGATAATGAACTAGCCATTTTTTTCCAAGGCTTGCAAAACACAAGTAAAAAACCAGTTCTTCTGTCACTAATTCCAAAGTATGCTGAATACTATTAGCCCAAAGCTTTGGACAAGAATTTTCCATTGGTTTTGTCAGAACTATGAGATGAAAACTATATAACTACAGACAAATACACTTTAGTTTAACACTGTGAGGAAGGTTTCAAAACTGTAACCCTTAGTGAACAGGAAATAATAAATGTAGAAGAGGTAACAAAAGACTAAACAAGAATTAAACAGTGGCACAGATTCTCAACAGGACGAATTACAGTCTCACTAATGAAGTTTGTCACTCATCTATTGACAAGCCATCTCAAAATTTAATTAAAGCAATTTGCTATCCGTCTACCAAGAAATTTTCAACTAAAGCAACACGATAAGGATGTGAACATGAAAAAGATGCCCCAAAACAATATATTGAAGTCATGAGTCATAATCATGAAAATTTAGCTTTAAAATATAATAGGCTAATGTTAAATTCAAAGTATCCATTTCTGGGTGCTTCACTGGATGGAATAGTTTGATGTGATTGTTGTGGGGAGTTTTGTTTAGAAATTAAATGTTCCTTCTGCAAAATGAAGTTACAACTTGCTGAATCAATAGATAATAGGTTTTGTTTAGAAATGAATAATGGCAAAATGAGAATAAAAAGATCTCATCAGTATTACTTTCAGGTCCAATGTGAACTTATAGTATGTGAAAAGGAATTTTGTGACTTCATGACGTGGACTGAAGTTGATTTTCATGACGGAAGAATTGAAATTGACACAGAATTTTGTAAGGATATTGTCAGAAAATCCAAGTTATTCTATGGTACTGCAATTTTACCAGAATTAGTAGGAAAACTATTTTCTAGACCTGATATCAATGCATCTATAGCAAGCGATTTAATATCATAAAATGCTTCTACTTGTGGAGAAGCAGCAGACTCCAGAAACAATGATATAAATTTGACTATACGCATTGTCAAACTCAATGTAATTCAGAGAAAGATATTGTAATTGAATGTGACACTGATAACTGTCTTTATGTTTGGATTAATTTTAAGTGTGTAAAAAGAAAACAAGTACCTAAAGGGTACTGGTACTGTCATTCCTGCAGAAAACCTTCTAAAACAAAGAAATCAAAATTGGAAAAATAAACAAAATATTTGTATTTGAATAAGTATTACTTTTATATATAGGGTGACCCAATAATTTTAAGGAAGAAACTGTATTTTGAACAGAAATCCCTTAGCCATTGGCACGTAAATCACTATATGTTACAATGTTACAAAATAGAAAAATTGCATTCGTGCTTGACTGCACTGTCAGTAATAACTAAATGAAAACAACATTAAATTTGTTAAAAACATATATCTAATCAAAAGGTACAACAAATTCACATAAATTTTTCAATGCACAACAGACTGAAACAATTTTATCAATCAAAGGATCTTGGTCATCCTCACTTCGTAAGAAGTCAATTGGTAGAATGTTTTGCAATATTGTATGTTTATTTCGCACTAGTCCAATAACCCTTTCAACATGAATTATTACATGTGCTATTTTTCTGATTGATTTTACCTCTAGACGAAGCAACTGTTTTTTCCTTTGGTAAACACTGGAATGTTTACTTTCTGCACATATCAATCCTACACATCCAGAGTGTACAACAACTGCCAGTACAACATCACCTGGTGAAGTTTGGACAAAATACCACAGTTTCATGCTATTTTTTGTCACTTGATCTTCCACCCCAAGCACTAGACAAAAACGATACAGCTCCCTGTGGCGTAATACCAATAAGAAATTTAGCAGTATTGTGGTTTTTATAGTTTGACCACGTTTCAGCTCTAATTAACAAGTTTGAAGGCCTTTTAATAAAAGTTTCAAAGCAATCTATATAAACTTAAAATAAGACCCAAAACTCGAGCGCTTTCGAATAGTTGACTATTCTTCTTCAGGAGAACAATTATTATCTATAATAATTGCCACCTTCAAATCAAAACTTTTCCTGAATTCCATGGGCATAGTAAGTTGTAATTGTTCTCTATCTGGCCAATATAAATATATATATATATATATATATCCTTCCTTTCATTCGTTCATGCATTACATGTATTACATTGTTAAATGTTCTGGAAACAGCTGATTTTAAAATATTATAACGGTATGCCAAATACTGAATTGGTAAATTTAACCAAGTTTCATTAACACAAGGATTAATTTCTCAAATTTTGTCAACGAGTTTCCACCAGTTTCTAATAAGAATGGTTCAAGCAGTTGAGATAATTGCATAAGAGTTGCATATCCAGGCAGACCTGTAAGGTATTTAACTTTTTCTTCCTCCCCTTTTAATGTCTCTGGGGAAAATTTTTTCTTTAAGTTTAATGTTTTCACTCATGTGTCTTTACAATTCATTTCTCATTTTCCCCACCATTTTCGGATCTTCGCCATTATTAAGCTGACAATTAACTTTCAATTTTCTCTTAAAAAAGAAAAAATACAAGTTTTCTGTCCATTCAAGTTTTTATAAGTCAAAGGTTCTTCTTCAAGCATTGTGTGAAGGTCAAGAAGTGCTTCTGCACTTTTGGGACAGCATGGTATGATTTTTTAATTTCCCTACGATCTGATCTATTGTGGCATCCATAAATAACACAAGTATTAACCGTTGTGTTGTTTACTTTTAGCTTAATCAAGTTACTGGCGATTTAAATTTCAATGACGAGTTAAGTGTAAATACCAAGGTAGTGTGCCCTACAAGATGGCGGATGATCTCTTGAACCTTTGGTGCTTACGTCACGTGAAACCTATGTATTCCCTTCAGTAACAGATGGTAAAAGATGTAAACCCAATAAGCTCTTCTATTCCATATCTTTAAGTTGGACCTCTTGAGCTGATGCAAAAAAGAGGTGGTTAGTTTAATCTTTGCATTTAATAATTAATTTTTCAGATGTGTTATTATGTCACTGATATTCTTTTCTACCCTGCTGTATTTCTTTGATTTCGTCATTACAGACTCATCATGCTTCTTCAACCTTGTTGTTATAATCTATCTCCCTGTACATCTCTAATAGTTTCAATGATTTTTGTCTTCAGTCAGAATTATTTTTGATTTTGATTCTTCCTTAGATAGTATAACTCTTTCTTGTAACTCCTTTCTTACGTTTCTGTCTCTTTCTTCTTAACCTTCCTTTAATTTTCTATTACTTTCTTCTTGATATTCTTTAAATTATCTCTCTTCTTCTTCTTTTAGGCCTTCTTTTAATATTCTATCATGTTCTTCTTGGTCGTCTTATAATTTTTTATCCCTTCCTTCTTTATCTTATATTAATAATTTCATCATCTTAAGTAATATTTGAATCCCATTACTTGCTCTCGTGACCTCATTTTCAAGAGTTGGAGTTTAATTAAATCTCTCTTTTGACACTAATTTAGTCGCGAAGTCTTCTCGTTGGAGAGCTCTTTGAAATTATTTTATGAAAATAATCCAAGCCCTAATCCACGTAATAATCATAGATTATTTTATTTTCTCCTTTAACGTTTCTACAGACTTGAAATTGTACACTTGTACATTTTGTGCCTTGATGTAAGCCTACATTACAAATGATGTTCACATTGTACTACAAAGTAAACAAATCAGCTTACTTGTACAAAGGAAATCAATAAGCGCGATAGTTAACACAAGATCCAAATTCTTGACAAAACGCGCTGACTGATTCAATTCTGTAATTTAGATAATCTTAAATACCATAGAATTATCTATTGAATGTGCTAAAATAAAATTTCATATCAAACCTTAGAGCTTTCTGGGCCGGTTACCTAATTTACAACCCGCATCTCTCTTTCAAACAGCATCTCAGTGTCTATTATGTGCCCCATTTACTGTGACGTCACTGTCAATGGTTGTTATTCGCCTTTTGTATAGGCGATTTATGAATACCAATTTCTCTTGTTTTTTTACCGTATACACTACGTTTTACAATCTCCTCTTGTTTTTTACCGTATACACTACGTTTTACAATCTCCTCTTGTTTTTTACCGTATACACTACGTTTTACAATCTTTCTTGTATTATAAAATGATGGCATTCCTATCTACAATTTAAACACGGAAAGGTATAAAGAACGAGAGGATATGAGGCGTGAACAAGTGTGTGTGATGATGAGCACAAAGCTCCACAAATAGCTATCCAAGCGCTGTCCACCACGAGCATCGAAACTAGGTTTCTAGCGTTGTAAGTCCACAGACATCCAGCTGTTCCATTGGGGCGCGCATAAACAATTGTTTTAAATCGCTCATGAATAAATGTTACTCTGAAAACATGCTGCCACTTCACTAATACCCTGCTTTTTTACAATCAAACATGCTGTCACTTCACTAATACCCTGTTTTTTTACAATCAAACATGCTGCCACTTCACTAATACCCTGCTTTTTTACAATCAAACATGCTGCCACTTCACTAATACCCTGCTTTTTTACAATCAAACATGCTGCCACTTCACTAATACCCTGCTTTTTTACAATCAAACATGCTGCAGTGCTTGATGTATCAAAATTCCCATTTCTTTCCGTGACAAACTCATGATTGTCACTTCAGCACTTCCCTGCTGTTTCAACTTATTTTTGCTAAAATCCAACTCATTGCTTTCACTTAATATATCAACACT
>NW_013667388.1:145003-166261 GCF_000517525.1 Limulus polyphemus | reverse complement strand
AAGAAAAAAAGAAAAAAACGCTGTTACTATACCATGGATCACTTCTGAAATCGTTTTGTTCCACCAAGTTTGAAACATAACAATAATTTCTTGAACACATTTTTCAGTTACTAAAACTGGAACACCTTATTCAGGAAATACCAAAGAAAACGTTAGGGAGTATTACGTGGCACTTGGCGTTTAAAATTTTCACTCTACAGTAACACGTGTTGACCTATTTACTCCGTTTTAAACTTTGAGTTAAACACAAAAATTATTCGTGAGAAAACGAAACAGTAAAGCAATTAAACTCTTGTAACTACAAACTCCAAATAAAAATGAAAAAAAATAGAGAGTTGTAAACATTTATAAAGCTTGCATATACGAAAAAATCTTAAACAGGAAAAGCACAGTGCCTGCAAAGTATGATTTCACCATTACTTATTTTCCAACTGTACCCATTAAGATACTTTTTATTTCGTTACAAACAAAACCATGTTTCTCTCTTCAGCTCTTTTCTAATTTAATGGTGACCGATGGGTAAGCGATAAATTCACGTATTTACAACGCTGATATCCTGGGTACGATTCGTCGCGATGAACAGAAAGCAGATAGTTTATTGTGTTACTCTGCGCTAAAAAAACAACAAAAATGTTCTGACTAATTTTAAATTACAGCCTTAGTTTTTGTCATGGTATGAAAAGCACTTTTATAAAAAGAAATGAAAATGATACTCGTATCTTCATAACATGGGCGTAGACAGGCTGGGATCCTGGGCACCCACATTTTTTTGTTCTAGGTATAATTAGACATATTTGACAAAGTACAAACAAGCTAAACAAATCATGCATATGTTGGTAGATGGCTGCCGATCAGGAAAAGCATTCATTTAGGCATTATTTAAAAGTATGCCCTGTGGATGAGTCGTTTTGGTCATTTCTATTAAAAAGAGAATAATGCATGTATGCTTGTAACATGCCTTATTGTATTCATTCCTAGGCACAAGCTGAAAAGAACATACTGTAATAAATTTACGCTGTCACTTTTTCGTCTAGGAGTTGGAGATAATAGATTGCAGGCGAAGTTAGTATTATTGTCTATTATGCATATATTAATGGATTTTATATAAGGCTTGTTTACTATAATTGCGAATGGTGTCTCTGTAATTGCGTTTGTGATGCCTTAAACTTTAATCAAATATTATATGGTTACTGCTCCATTTTTGAACGATATTTGCACAGTTCAACTTGGAACTGGAGGAAGATGTCCCCATAGCACCTGACCCTCCCAGATACCTTTAAGATAAAAAAAAAAGAATTGTAGAGGTTTTGTCTTTTAACAGATATTTGTGACGTAAGCAAGGATGATTATTCACCATGTACTCAAAACGAAATAAAGCAATATTTTTGTGTAAGTAATCAAATTTTGCTGTTTTAAATTCCTACAAACGTTTGCATTTCATATCCAACAATTTGGTAAATATTATTACAAAATGAATATCATGGAATAATTTATTCAACAACCCACACATTTCATAAAATTACTTATTAAGTTTCTTTTAACTAAAACTAAATCAAACAAACAAACCAACTGTTAGGTGCTAAATAAATATATAAGGCAGTATTACTCTGAGCTTAATTGAAAACAAAACTAAAAAATATAAGCAAATCATATGCAAAGCAAAATCACAATCTTACTATATACTAAAATCATTTCTCCATCCCTAACGCACTTTTCACAAACGCTTTTGGAACTGAAAACTAGTGGTGATAGTTTTTTTTATTTTATTCTGGCTATGCCCCTGATTCATAATATGGTTGAATACTGTGCAGTACATGGTATCCCCAAAATGCATATACCAAAAAGAAAATTGAATAACATTTTTTTATAACAACAAATTTCAAAATATAATATCTTCTTAAGGCTTGTAAGTTTTACTTAATTTAATTAATAATTTTCTACATGTGTTCCATCATTAACTATAATCACTCCAATTCTGCTTTCACATTCTGAGAACACATTTTCAACACAGCTTTAGAAATGGATATGACATGTCATGAATACGAAGTTTCAGTTACTCCAGATCCCTTGGTTTATTATGGTAGACTTTTGTTTTCAAAAAACCTCAAAGCTAAGCGTCCAAAGAGGTTAAATCGGTGAAACTCTTCAGGAGTTTTCATTTTACTCAAAACAGGGTCAGTTCTGAAATCTGAAATAAAACACATTCATAATTAATTATGATAAATAATGTTAGTAATAAAAATAATAATTAACTTAAATAAAACTTACAAGCCTTCAAAAGATATTTTGTTTTGAATTTTGTTGTTATCGCAAATAATAAAAAAGTTAGTCAATTTTTTTGTGGTATATTCATTTTGGAACACCCTGTATAAAAATCGTAGTAATTTATTTTAACTAAGATTAAACTGCTGTGCTGGTTCAAAGTTTCTAGTTTAGTTTGTACCACTCGTATAAAATAAATCAATAACTAGAATATACGAAGACTATTCTTAAAAAAAAATTATATCTTCTTCTTTAAAATGCTACTACAAAAATATATAAATTAATACAAATTCTGTTCATATACATTATCACACACACAATTTCATATTAAGATATTTTTTCAGTAATATTAAAAGTGTATAAAGTCTTCCATAAAAAATCAATGTAGTTTATTTTTATTCTATCATTTGAGAAATTGACAATACTTGAATAGAATATCTGGATAAAACAACTTTATGTGTAATTTTAAACCGAATGCCGTTCCAAAAGAAAATATATATCAAGATATTCAAAATAAAATTCAAATTACATGTCTCAAACTTAAGAGCGACAATATCTTAATACATACGAAAATTTCTGAAAATGATTCCTACTTCGAAATGGTGTATTTAAGTGTTTTACATTCACTAAAAAGAAACCTATCATTCTATTGGTATTTGAAGAACTTGTAGCATTCCGCCACAGTTTAATTCTTCGTATTGTTAGCCGACACTAAGCAGCTGGTACATATTTAAATAACGTTGTTTAAACAGTGCCAGGGTCATTGATGAAACTAGTCTGGCTCACATATACACCCCAATGAAAGAATAGACCATACCAAGCTTTTACTTGTTGTTAAACAATGTTTAAACAATTCTGTTCAATTATGATCCCTACTTGTCTCAATTATGTTTGATAGCATACCGTTTGGAGAGTTGATTTATATTATAATAGTATTTTATCACTGTAACGTAAAGAAGCTCGATAACGTTGTATGAAAAGGTCTTGGTAATTTGCTTTTCTAAGTTGATGAGCAGACTTAAATTCTATTCATCACATTTCTTTACACCTTAGTACTGCTGCAATTATGTTTGTCATACATTTTGATCTGTTGAAGATATGTATTTTCCATACTAATATTTAATTTAAATATTTTATTTAAAAAGTAGCCTTCTTCCTACATCAGGGAACTATTGCCCTCTATGATATACACTAATCAAACAATTATACTTATTTAAGAGCTGTTGATATTTATTATTTAAAATTCGATATCAAAAGATTGGTACTGAGGTGATGACTGTGTGATTACAGAGATTGATTACCATAGCTCTGCATGTTAGATCAAGATCGTACCACCACATTTATAACAAGCGTATTTTATACTAGTTATCAAAGAGTGATGATAATTTCAAAGAACATCATTTTAAAAGTACGAGTTTTATTCTTTTTATGTGAATTATGTTTAAAGTAACATAGTTAGGGCCTGCAAATAAGTATTCCAGAGGCCCGCCACCAAGCAAACGCAGATACAAGCTTATGCATTCAAATACTCATAAAAAATGGCAGTGGATTCTGTTGCATTTCGCATGAAAGTGCGCGGTAAACTTAAACTAGATGTTGAAAACAAATATGAAGCCTAATTTATTTTTCACTTCACCACTTTTCACTGAGTTATATTTCGGGGAATTCGACCTCTCATCAGTAACCTTGGACATTAATAATAATAACAAAACAAGAACAAGACTAGGTAGGCTTCTTTGGTGGACTGTATATTACATGTATGGTCTTTTTAGTTGTCACATGTCTCACCACAATTAACCTACATTTACATACGATTTGGAGAATATGTACCATCGACGTTACTAATTTATTCTTCTAGAACGTATTGGTGATAGTTTTAGTGCAAGATGCAATTTAAACATTAATCGTATTAAACTGGTTATACTTGTGATATTTAGTAAAAATTTCAACATTGGTCTGACACAGAGTAAACAAAGATTAAGCAAAGCTGGGATGAAGGAACCCTCAACTGAAACGAGCTTGATAGACTTTAAAAGAAATATGTGTTTACGGTTAATGAGGGGACGTTCCTGTCAGACAGAAACTTTAACATAATCAAATTTTTCGCGAGAACAAGTAGAGCATCATGACAGCTTCTCAGTTTCCCTCTTTCAATTACACGTTTGAAATAACTCTGCTTTATTACAATATCAACAGCACCCACTATTAATAAGAAAAACCTAGAATTTTCACCCTGACAATATTAAACATAAGCACAACATTATCTCTCAAGTTGAATGTACAGTACACGTTGTCTCTATGCACTTCCACAAGAAACACGTTTGGTATGGGTACTTGAAAACCTGGATAAACAGGTTGGCAGTCAGGTTTAGCTGTAAATAGGTTATTTTAGCTTTATTTCTAGCTTCAGATTTTGCATCTTTATTTGAAAACAAAATAGGCGAAAAAAAGTATTTACTTTAGCTTGAAAACACCTTCGACATATAAGCTATATTATTAGAACTAGCATCATCCTTCGAATTAGATAGGTTATTGTTTGTGTTCTTTCTAAAGCTACATTATAAACAACAAATACCATGTATTAATGCATTAATGAATTAATATACTTTGAGCTTTAAGTCATTATTGCATTGATCTATCTTTAAGTCTAATTTCATACACTACTCCCTTTCTATTAATCAAGTTTTTAATAAATATCTACTCCCCAACTTATTTATTTGCAGCTTGAATTAGAACGTTACATATGAGATTTATAATCTAAAAATACGTCTCTGATAAACAGCTTGATTTGTGATTGTAAACATTAGTGTACGGTATATCTTCTTGTGAATATGATAGTAAACGTTAGTGTACGGTATATCTTCTTGTGAATATGATAGTAAACGTTAGTGTACGGTATATCTTCTTGTGAATATGACTGTAAACGTTAGTGTACAGTATATCTTTCAGTGAATATGATTGTAAACATTAGTGTACGGTATATCTTCCTGTGAATATGATTGTAAAAATTAATTTACGATATATCACTAGTTAGCCCCCCACTTTAGCGTCCAAAGGATACCGCCTCACACTGACTGGCTGCCTCAGGAAGGGGGAGAATAAGATGGCACCAAAGACGATGACGTCATAGTTGAACAAAATGTCACTAGAGGGCGAGTTGCTAGGCGGCCATGACGCCATAGTTCCACAAATTGTCACCATAGGGCACAGCTATATTAGAGAAGGTTGAAATTATGTTCGATACCAGACAGACGGCTATGACGTAATAGTTCTACAAAAACAGAGAATGTGTTTCTAGGCTGTCATGACAGGCGGCCGTGACGTCATAGTTCCACGAGTGGGGCCAGCACAAATTTGATCAACATGTCTCAACATAGCTATAATCAAAATAATGGTTTTAATGTAATTATATGTAGGCATTGATCATATGTGAGAGTATAGTGTCTACCTTTGTAAAACTTGTGTAAAGTGTCATGTGTAATATGAGATATTGTGTGAAGTTATAGCATAAAATTAAACTAGTGAAAGTGTAATTTTAATTATTGCATAATATTTGATAAACGTTTTATTGATAAGATAATCACATGTTGAGATACATTGAAAAATAATTTGCTGTAATAACACGATGTATATGTAGAACACCATTCACCTTTGTAAAACATGCAATAAAAGTCTAACAATATCATGTGTAAAATGAAATATTTTGTCTTACTTACTAAATAATTGCCGAAAATCTTTGAAATAATCACTAGATTTATCATTAAAGAGTCAAACAGTAACTTTTAATTACATGATATTGTCCTTTTAGAATGATTTAAATATAAATGGTCAGGAAATGTGTACGTATAACTAATAAATTAGTAATAATCATCCTTTTTAGAATGACTTAAATGGTCAGGATATTTAATTAAGTATTGAATTAGTGTTTTATACTAACTGCATTAATTATAGTCATGTTGATCAAATTTGTGCTGGTCCCACTTTGTGGAACTATGACGTCATAACCGCTTACCATGGTGGCCTAGAAACACATTCTCTGTTTTGGTAGAACTACTATGTCATATCCGTCTGTCCGGTATCGAACTATAAATTCAACTCTCTCTAAGGTAGTTGTGTCCTATGGTGACAATTTGTGGAACTATGACGTCATGGCGGCCTAGCAACGCTACCTCTGATGGCATTTTGTGCAATTATGAGATCATCATCTTTGGTGAAGTGGGGGCTAACAACTTATATCCTCCTGTGAATGTGATTGTAAACATTGATTTTCAATATTAGTGAAGGATATATATGTTCCTGTGAATATGATTATAAACGTTAGTGTACAGTATTTCTTCCTGTGAATATGATTGTAAACGTTAGTGTGCAATATATCTTCCTGTGAATATGATTGTAAATATTAATGTACTATATATCTTGTGAATATGATGGTAAACGTTAGTGTACAGTATATTGTTACATCTGTGTTCGTTTGGATAATTTTTCTTAGAAATTCTTTCTGAGAAACTTCAGTGATACAAGTATTTTCTTAAATAAAACTAGTTTACTCTTTCTCAATTCAACTTTGCAATACACTTAATTTCCACAGTCACTTTAAGTTCAACACACGTTATAATTCACAACGAACGATTCACACACTTTACTTACTACCGAGCTTGACTCAATTGTCCGTCTCTATCTCTACCTGTCTGCAATTATCTATCTATGCCGTCACTTTTCGCCGGTCTTATATATACGAAATAGAGGGCGTCTGGCAAACACCCTTCACGAACGTTCTAGATACTCATTACGTGCTACCAGCGTCATGTGAATTCCGCTGTCGTAACAATATATTCCTGTAAATACAAAATACGTGGCCTAGCTAACTAATTAATGGATATTTGCTGTAAAATTCTTACCAATGTTATAAGTGTAGCTACCAGTTTGGCCACCAATTTTTATTTCATTCCTTTAAATCACACACTCAATCCTATTTTCGCCGCACCTTGTTTTCACACCTAATGTGACACTCGATAGTAATCAATATTTGCTTTAGGATCGCAAACCTATTATTTGGAATAGACCTCTACTTTACAGAACCAACCAGTTTCTTCATAAAATATATAGTGGTAGTGTTTCCTCTCTTAAACACTGTTAATAACTTCCTTTATAGTAATGCGATGGAAACTAGATTAATACTTTCTTTTCATCAACCGCATGCATTCGGTAAAGTCGTATCATGCATCATTATTTACGCTAGTATCACATGATGCTAAATCCTCTTTAATTAAGATAATTTCATAATATTTAGCAAATATATACTTCAAAGGTGGCAATGAATAATGAATAATAACCGTCCACCCGTATGATTCTTTTGAAAACTTGAGCTAGAAACAAATTTGCTTGGCCTGACAAATACTTATGTATCTGTACGTGCTTTCACCCTATAGTTTTGCTGCTAAAAACAATCCGCCTTTTTTCGTAGATGAAGCAGTAGTAAAAATTGCAGAGCAGTTGCTCCTGTGAGTTTTTGCGTAGGAGAGCGCAAACATTGTGTTCAAAATTGAATACACTTTGTTAAATAACTTTGCAGGTGTGACTTATATTTAGACCAAATTTGACACCTAATTGTAGGTTTTAAAGATCTACCACTGTCTCAAATTTCAAAAAATATCCGTGAATGTTAAGTATGTTGTTCTATTAAATAAATGTCCGTACTTTCGGTGCAAACAAACAAAAAAGAGAAAAAATTCAATCAACATTTACATCTCATGTATTTCATAATGTAATGCCTTGAAATTTGGTATGTGAAGTAATAGTCCAGTAGAGCACATGTATTAAAAATATGTGTTAATTTGGATTACCACAGACTGAGCTATAGAAAGTGGAAAATTGCTAAACTATCACTGCTGAATGAATAACACACAGTGTCCTGCAGGTTGTTTTGGCCGCACGATACACTACCGTGTGTCTTGATATCCTTGTTCAGAAACGGCTATGTGATACTTATAACTCCGTTTTGACGGTATTGTACTTTCGAATGGACGGTAGTTCACCTTGAACTAAATAAATAGATGCTAAACATGTCGTTGATACATAGGTTAATCTGGGACCTAAATGTTGCAAAACAAATTTTTGATCAGTTTCTGGAACTACAATCACAAAAAAAGTAGAAATAAAATACAATATTTCTGTTGAGACCTAACAAAAATTATTTTTCCAGAAGAAAAAGCGTGTTTATAGCTTTTAGCGATGTTCTTTGAACTCCTGTGAGCTGATTGTACATTTGCTCTGGCCTTTCGTACTAAGGCAGGTTCTGAATTTAAAAGAGAAGATGAAATTCTGTTGTATATTCTGAGAATTTGCCAGTAGATATATTAAAGGTGAAACAAATTGCAAGAGGAACTTCTGGCAAGCCATTATTTTTCAAACCAGTGGCTTGAAGTTCGGCCTTGCATGGCTTGATGGTTAGGGTACTCCATCCGCAATGTGCAAGTCGAAAAATAGCTATTGAAAACTTGTTTTTTGAATAGAATCTCAGCTTTCATCATCATATTCTTTTATCTAGTTAAACTTAAAATACTACCTATATAACTATTTTTACAATAGAGTAACATTTTACGACTGGAAATTCTGGTTCTATTTGTTGTGCCGGTTCGGAAGCCAGTGATGTAGGGATTTTATTCTCCATGTAAAGTCGAGATGGCTTAGTCTGCCATGTGATCATTAGCCGAATCAAGTGATATGTCTACTTCATCCCTATGTTGTTTGGTTCCTTTTCTTAGGACCAGCAGCAAGCTCTATATAGCTTTTTTATTTAGCAATAAATCTTTTCCAAATACTTGTTTTTTACTTTTTTACAAGATGGCATACTTGGGTTACTAGGTTAAAGAGTGTATTCTAAAGCTTTATAAAATTTGCTAGAATAATAATAAAATAGGTAGTCAAAGATCGTGAAGACTGTTTTGTTCTATCAAATGGTGATAAAATTATAGTTACTGCTACAACTAGGTAGGCGCTAGGCCAGTTGAAGAATGATGATGATGAACGAAAACAAGAAATCTCAGTTTCGGCTATTCGCCTGTTTTCGACTTTGAGACGCTCTGGATAGCTGAAAAGCGGCATATACACCAGAGATAGAGTGACTATGGCAAATACAGCTCTTCATGTATAGCTGCTAATGACCTGTATGTGTACTAATTTTTCTTTTACTCTTACACATCGATCGTATAGTGTACAAAGCATTGAGTATTCTATGTGTAACAGTAATCTAATGTTCATCTATTATTGGCAGGTAATTCCTGTTTCGCCATTTTATTAAGCTTTTTAAAGAAACAACATATTTCTGTAAGGAGTATGAACATCGTTTACACTATAATTACGATTTTTATTTTTTATTTTGCATTTAATAATAATAATACAGTATGTAGTCGAAGATCGTAAACACTGCTTTGCTCTATTAAATTATATGAAATTATAGTTACTGCTACAACTAAGTAGGCGCTAGGCCTGTTGAAGAAAGATGATGATGAACGAAAATAAGAAATCTCAGTTTTAGCTATTCGCCGGTTTTCGACTTTGAGACACTATGGATAACTGAAAATCAGCATATACACCGGATATAGGGCGACTATACCAGGTAGCTCTTCATATTTAGCTTCTGATGACCTGTAAATAAGAAAAGCCAAATGCTTTTTATATTGCTTTATTACGGGCATCTGTGCCATCCCCACACAATGAAAAAGCTCATTTTACTTTTTAGTTTCTGCAAGCCCTAGTTCATGCAAGAATTTTCGCATGGTACAGAGTCAAAGCATGTGTTACACATTAATTATGTTAAAGCAAGTGTCACACCTTGATTATGTCACAAAAACCATGTAGATGTATTTATAACAACTATAAAAAGTTCGTATTATTTCTTCTATATTCCAGTTTCTGCAAGCCCCAGTTCCTGCAAAGAAGGTACAGAATTTTCCTGTCGAACGAATTCCTCAATCTGTATTCTTCTCACTCAGCTGCGTGATGGAAAACCGGACTGTCCCGACAAATCTGACGAAGGTAAGGCTTAAATATTTCACTACTTATGACTAATAATTACTACCTTGTTTGATGCAGTTGTTTTAGTGAAATAGATTTACAAGTCAATCTTAATAAACGGAATAAAACATCTGATAAATTCAGGGGGTAATTT
This sequence comes from Limulus polyphemus, assembly GCF_000517525.1. NCBI lineage: Eukaryota > Metazoa > Arthropoda > Merostomata > Xiphosura > Limulidae > Limulus > Limulus polyphemus. Next base: position 155,829 of record NW_013667388.1, on the reverse strand, counting down.
TAATACTCGTATTTTTTAATCTTTTTTTAAACTGGTTTAGAAACCAAAGAAGATACCGAACATTTCTATAATATTGTACCTCGCTTAGATGAAAAGGTTGATCTTTTATGTAAACTGTATAAAACTTACTTGTTACAGGATTCATATAGTAAAAATGAATGTTAGTACTAAATATCAAACATATCACCATTCCAAAACAGCAGTTTTAAGATGCATTGCAATCAGCATCTAAAGTGTATGTGAAAAATGTTAGAAACATTAATATGTAAGAAAAACGATTTATTAATAACAGTTTTTCTAGAATCATTCTTTAGTTCCTTATAAGGATGTGATAATATTTTCACGATTTGAAATTTGTGAGAAAAGTAAAACTATTGGATGTCAAAAGAAAATAATTATATTTACAAAGACGATTGATTGAATAGTTTATATTATTTAACCTTAGAATATTTAAAATATCTGATAAATGTTGTTCATCTTGTATGATAAATGTTATATTACAAATTGTATTTGATACTGAACACAGAAATAGTACAGCGATTGAAACGGTATCATGGTGAAGTTTAATTTTTGCAAAAATATTCTGAAAAGTATAATGAGTTGAATAAAATGCAAGCGGCTGTTTTTGTTTGTTTGCTTTGTTTTACTATTTGCATTAAGATACTGTATGAATTAAAATAAAGTAAACACCTGTTGAGATTTAGAGTGAGTTCATATTTATTCAGTTGTATTACATTATACTGTCAATATTAACTTTTTGTGATACAGAACATAGAATGAATTTGTATGTTAAGTGGAAACAAATAATTGTAATTACATTACTTCATAAATAATGTGCAGTGTTCGAGTAATGTAATTAATTATATATATTTTCTGAGTATAGAAAGTCGTTCAGTACACTGAATAGCTTATTCCATCCAGAAAAGATTTAATGAGAATCTTAGATTTTAGCTATATTTCTTGTTTGACCTTCAGCAATTTAATTATTAGATCTAAATTCGAAGAGTTCAATCATACTGTGACCAGTATTCAAATTGGTTACATTAAGGCAAGAATGTAAACCTAGAGGGTTCGAATCACGTTTGGTTTTATGTTTTACAATATTTCTAAGGCCGTAGAACAATGTGTCACTTTAAAGTCAACTCTGTGGTTAAAAACAAATTTGATAATTTTGACAAAAATAACATTTCTAGCTCTAATAATGTAGTATGTTAAACAGAATCACGAGTTCGAAAATTATCTGATCAATACTTTTCATTTTTTTAAATAATACACATACATAAGGTTTCTGATTAGAATTATTGGCAGATTTATTGGTTTCTTGCTCTGATTTATGCCAACAATGTCAAATATTTTAAGTGTTTGACTTAAATTATTTTTGCTATATTCCGTAGTTTTCCTTCGATGTAAAAGCTATTTCGATTTTATTACCATCATACATTAACGCCATGCAGATGTATGCTCTATAACTTAATCAGAAACAATAATTTACTGAAATGACGAAATAATGACAGTTAATACCTTCTGTTTACCAAGAAGTTTGTAAAATTAAAAGTAGAGAGTTAAAAAGTATCTTTCTAACTGAAGATAAAGTACATTTTGTAACCACCATTTCTATACATTTATAAAAACATTCAGTTGTGTTGGTTATGTGGGTACCAGTGAACAAAGTAACCGTTAAAAAACGGTTTGAAGGTTATCAGGTTTCGTAGTAGGACCAAACCATGATAGGATTTCGCTATACTTTACCTTGGATAATTTCTGAAGGCCGAACAAAGATCAGGAGCCGACGCCATTTTCAAGGTTCCAGATTTGTGATAATCTACAAAGGAGAGTTAAGCGTTTTATAGCTCTGACAAACCAACGTTGTATTAAGCATCTTATAGCTCTGACAAATCAACGTTGTGTTAAGCATCTTATAGCTTTAACAAATCAACGTTGTATTTAAGAACATTGTTAATGAATTGCAATTTCTGAGAGTAAAAAAACGTTTAATCTAATTTTAGATTTATCGTTCTTTATTTATTCATTCTTATTTATTTTCTGATTTATTTAAAGCACTAAAGGCTTTTGTCTTTCAACAGACCAGGATTTCTCTCTCTCGCTTTCTCAAACGGTACATAGATGATCTAATGATAAAAACACTGAATTTAACCTTTAAATTGTTTGTAATTAAGCACAAAGCTACACAATGGGCTATCTGGGCTCTGCCCATCACGGGTATCGAAACCCGGATTCTAGTGTTGTAAGTCCGCAGACATACCGCTGTGCCACTGAGGGATAACCTTTAGAACATTTCTTATTATTCCTTCTCTACTACAGCTCCGACCGGAAAATATACGTAGTGTAATACAGAAAAAAATATTTATCTCAATAAACGTCGTCATCTGAATAGAGATTAATATTATTTTTTATTGCTCTAGGTAGGTTATCTAAAATATTATTACATTTTAATTTCAAAAATTGCATTTATTAGCACCTTTATAAACCTATTCTAAACACTGTAAAATTAACAATCGCGTGTTTTATTTTGAAAATATTTCAGGTTAAAATTTGTAAATTACAAATTTAAGTCTTGTTCAAGAAAATAATCATGTGGTACGTTATGAGTGTATATATATATATATATATATATATATGCATATTTATACAAACACATTCATATTTATAAATTTTGATTATTAAACAAAGAAGCAAACACAAGTATAATCAAATTTCCTGGCTATTTTGTTACAGTTCAGCAGTGGGGGCGTTATAATGTTACGGTCAATCCCACTATTCGTTTGTAAAAGAGTAGCCCAAGAGTTGGAGGTGGGTGGTGATGAGTAGCTGCCTTCCCTCTAGTCTTACACTGCTAAATTAGGGACGGCTAGCGCAGATAGCCCTCGTGTAGCTTTGCGCGAAATTCAAAACAAATAAACAATCTAAATAGACAACATTATTTGATATTACCAAATGGCACTTTTCAGCACGCATATATTAATGCAGCTATTTTACAATAGATGGCAGTATGACACTCGAATAGTGAATGGTCTTTATTTAAAAAATGTCTGATGTGGCGGCGCATTGTGTAACTTAATATCTTACCGCTTCGATAATACCTGTAATGAACCTATTTAAAGTATAAAATTTATAACAATCCCTTAAACTATAAGAATAATAGCTCCAGTTTTCTTTTAAAAACCTTACTGAAAGTTGTAGCTATCTCTGATAAATTATCACCTGAGAGCAACTCAAAGATACGCGACGACAAAACTTTGTTTTATGTGTAATTCCATTTCATATTCTTTTTTTCGTATGATATTTTAAAATGATGGCACATAACACCTTGTGTTGCAATTTTATAGCTGTTTTATTAACTTTAGATTAGGCCTTCGTCTCTAAAGCTCTTAAATACAGTCAGTGTGTCCTAAAAATTAAACTTTATTTTTATAAAGAAGTTTCGTTCTTGAATGAAACACAGGAGAAATGTTGAAGTCCAAACTTTTTGTAATTCTTAATACAGCCGTATTTTAGGATGCACGAAAAAGAATTCTAAGGTAAATAAAGGTCAATCTCTTGCCTCTATATATATATTACACATGTAATAGATAAAAAATGAAACAAGTTATATAATCAGAACAATATGCATGAACAACAAATATGGTGGTTGGAATTTTTACTTGCTTAAATGCATCTTACTCAGTTGTTTTGTTCTTTTAAGTTGCGTACTATTATTAGATTGTATTGTTCTGTTAAATACGTACATCTTACTAAATTGTCTTGTTTCATTTACTTACTTTATTCTGTTAGCTTACGCACACCCTACTCAACTGTCTTGTTCTGTAAACTTACATGCATCTTACTCAATTGTTTTATTCTGTTAGCTTACGCACATCCTACTCAACTGTCTTGTTCTGTAAATTTACATGCATCCTACTCAGTTGTTTTACTCTGTTAGCTTACGCACATTCTACTCAACTGTCTTGTTCTGTAAATTTACATGCATCTTACTCAGTTGTTTTACCCCGTTAGCTTACGCACATCCTACTTAACTGTCTTGTTCTGTAAATTTACATGCATCTTACTCAGTTGTTTTACTCTGTTAGCTTACGCACATCCTACTTAACTGTTTTGTTCTGTAAATTTACATGCATCTTACTCAGTTGTTTTATTCTGTTAGCTAACGCACATCCTACTTAACTGTCTTGTTCTGTAAATTTACATGCATCTTACTCAGTTGTTTTATTCTGTTAGCTTACGCACATCCTACTCAACTGTCTTGTTCTGTAAATTTACATGCATCTTACTCAGTTGTTTTACTCTGTTAGCTTACGCACATCCTTCTCAACTGTCTTGTTCTGTAAACTTACATGCATCCTACTCAGTTGTTTTACTCTGTTGGCTTTACGCAAATTCTACTCAATTGTTTTGTCATTAATTTACGCACATATTAATAAATTGTCTTGTTTAGTTAAGTTACTCATATTTTACTCAATTGTTTTAATGTGTTAGCTTACACACATTTTAATAAATTGTCTTCTTTTATTAATTTACGCACTTCTTATTCAATTGTTTTTCTATTAACTTACACACTTCTCCTCACCGATCATCATACATTCTTTGCTTGATCACTAAACGTGAAAACACGAACCACAACATTTATTCATTACTGTTATTAACATCAACAAACGAATTTAATAAATTATATAAAATTCCAATATGTTATTAACACTAACATTTTTATTTGAGGATATTTTCCAACTCGCTAATTGCCTATGACACTGCTAATAATCTCCGTTATTTCCCAACTAAACAACTTACTATTCAGAAATCTGTTTTTGTAAACAAAGGGGTAATTGTACGCATGCGTGATAAACGGTCGGTCATCGAGTCTTACGTTGTTTAATGATGTAGTACGGCTGCATATACGCTTCAGCTTCGACGGCATCAAGGATTATACATAAACAACTTAATTATTTAGATTCAAGTATGCTTTAGAAAAGGAAAAGAAGAAATATGAAATTTTAATGATGTTTAAAAACTCATCTTCAAGTTTATCTTACCCTTATAGTGTTTGTTTGTGGGTGGTGACATTTTCAGGTATCTTACCGAAAGTCAAGGCATTTATACCAAAGACATCAAGAAATATTATCATTCATCGGAAACATTTACCATATCTTCAATGCCTATTAATGGCATACTACGTGCTAACATCTGTGTTACATATTACTGAATTTCGAAAATAGTGTGAACGAGTGGTGTTAATAATAAAACACATTATTGTATTCGCTCGAACAATTGCTATTGGTATATTGCTCGAACATGATAGCTTTATAGCTATCTTTTAATTATGAATATTCTACAAAAAATATCTTAGCTTTGGACGCAGTCTAGGTATCATATAATAACCAGAAGCGTATGATATTTGATATAAAATCACAATCCATCTTCGCAAACTCAGGTTCAGCGTCCGATATCATTCATCTAGTGTAGGTGACAATGGATCAAATTAGCAGCATATTTACTTTTTTTTTGCTATTTTATTGAGTAAAAATTAGTTTCTTTCCATCCGATGTTTTTAGTACAGAGTATCAACTGATTCGAGTTTTCATAACTTAAAACGGACGTATAATATGCCTAGGGTACTAGTAATACTAATATTTTATATACTTGATACAAAGTGTTTACTGCAAATAGGTTCTATTTTGTTGGAGCCCAATTATCTGCATTTTCCAAAGCTATACGCCATTTTTAATCTCTAGGAAATTTAAAAAAATGATGTTTTGAAAGTTTATTCGTAAATTTACGAGAAGAACAGCACAACAAATTTCATGCATGATGATTGATGACATTAAGAGTGATATACAACCATGTAATAGCGAACAAGAAAACGTTTTAACGAGTGTTACAGGTGGCCCGGCATGGCCAGGTGGTTAGGGCACTCGACTCGTAATCTGAGGGTCGCGCGTTCGAATCCCCGTCACACCAAACTTGCTCGCCCTTTCAGCCGTGGAAGCGTTATAATGTGACAGTCAATCCCATTATTCGTTGGTAAAAGAGTAGCCCAAGAGTTGGTGGTGGGTGGTGATGACTAGCTGCCTTCCCTCTAGTCTTAAACTGCTAAATTAGGGACGGCTAGCGCAGAAAGCCCTCGTGTAGCTTTGAGCGAAATTAAAAAAACAAACAAACAGTCTACAGGTTTAAGCAAGTAGAAATGATGTCATTGACGAAGGCTTCTATAACAGAAATAGATAGCACGTTGATAACACCATAGAAAAACTTGTCGATCCATACAGCATCATTGTATTATCATTCTGTAATATTAGAACAAGTCAGTCACAGTCATTATCATATACATAGAGATATCTTAGTCATTCATTTTTAAAACAATGCACGTTGTAGTGACTCTAATGCTAAAACATATCACACGTTACATTCATTGTCTTTGATACTAAAGTGTGATATGAGTAATTAATCATAGCGATGTAGTGGTTAGAATTAGTAACATAATGCTGTTTACAAACATACCCTTTGGATAAACCACTTGATCAGGCGCATTTATTCCTTACATGATAAATACATAGTGTAAAAAGTATGTTGTGTTCTCTTAATGGCTCAGATTTAGCGATTATAAACATTGATATCTATAGACCTATGAATTTAGGGTTGGTGGTATTTGTTTATGAATGTTTGATGTAAAACATGGCATTTTATAGAGCTGGTGTAACAATCTTTCTTTTTCCACCTGAATTTTACTATCATTTGTTCGCGTGCTTATGAGTGCTTAACAATATAAGCAGTAGAGAAAGAAGACGACGAGAACAGCCTTAAGTCGGATATATTATATAAGTTTTACTCTCAACCATATGACATCTGCCCCCAGTTCCACAAGGCCTCGATTTATCATTGATATATAATGTTATCACACTAAAACCTGAAATATATAATATAACAAACAATGATACTTTAAAAACATAAGTTTCTAATGCAAAGAGAGATTATCTCAGGTGCGCTAATTTCCCTAGTGAGTAATCGGATATATAGAATAGAATCAGCATGTGGGGCTGAAAATGTATCACAGGGTAAATATAAGTCCCCTGACTTCAATGATAAATCGAGGCCTTGTGGAACTGGGGGCAGAATGTCATATGGTTGAGAGTAAAACTTATATAATATATCCGACTTAAGAAACGGGACATAGTGTATAACAATCTTTCATTCACACATATAATCAAAGACAAGTGTGTTTATGGCTTTCTTACTGGAGGTTTGATTACTCTCAGTGAAGAAATAGTAGAAGAAGATAAAATTATAAATAGTCTCTCGGTAATAGCGTTAGTAGTTACTCCGGGAATTCAGACTGAGTTCAGCTGATTGGCTACTTCAGGGAGAGGAAGGGAAGGGGTAGAGATGATGATGCCATCAAATACGATGACGTCATAGTTCCAGCTTTACTGGGGACGTGTTGTTAGGTCGTCGTGACAAGCGACCATGACGTCAGAGAGGATGACGCCATAGTTCTACAAAGTGTCACCAGAGAGCACGTTGCTAGGCCGCCATGACAGGCAGTCAAGATGTCAGAGAGTATGTCGTCATAGTTCCACAAATTGTCACCAAAAAGCACATTGTTATGACAGGCTGCCTTAACGGACGATCACGTCATTGTTGCACGTAAACACTAATTCATTAGTTCTATACATTTCCTGACCATTTACATTTAAATCGTTCTAAGAGGATGTTTATTTGAATATCCTACAATGATTAAAACTTACTGCTTGATCCTTTAATTATAAATCAAGTGATTATTTCAAAGATTTTCATTAACATGATTATAACAAAAAATCTGAACACATTTTTTTTAACAATTTATTAACTTTCTCACAATAAAGATTTTTCAATCTGATGTACATAAAAAGACATGTCTACTTAGAATGTATTTGCATGAAAACGTTTTATAACAAAATCATGAACTAACATATCATTACTGTCTTTGTAGGATCCAAGTTTAGATAGGAGTTTTCGTTTGTCAACAATGATAATAAGCATAATATATACAAATAAAATTCTAATGTGATCAAAGCTTCTAAGATATCAGTTACGATGATACTATATTGATCAATTTCTAGAATTAACTGAAATTCTGCATATGCTAGAACATTTATTGTGTTATGTAAGGCACTACCAAAAAGTATTTCAATTCCTTAATTTCCCTGTTTCACCAGGTTACAGTGAGAATCTCCAGCAGATAGATCTGGTGTAAGATCAAAGGCAAAGAGCGTATATCCTCCCGAGTTGTTTGGTGTAAACTGAATGATAATTCTTCTTTTATTCCTTGTTGTAAATTGTCTGAGTCTTTAAATCTCTACATATCTTCTTATGATTAGTCACAGTTACAGGAGGCTGAAAAGGACTGAAAATATCTGTTTTATCATACATTTCATTGCTGTTGATAAAATTGAGGGTAAACCTTCTAATTTTACAGTATGACTTTCCATTGTCGCGTAAGTACCCGTAGTTTTTTGACCACCACTGACCTACGATGTTATATAGTGCCCATTTAGTTCATCTGTAAAGTCGCGAAGATAATCCTATAGATGTGAATCATTAGAACCGTCTGAAATGTATACAATACTGTCTGTATCATAATACAAAACAGATGAACCTAACTTCTCTAGTGTATTACATAACTTCAGATGAGCATGTGCTGTTGTGAAAGCCGCCAGAAATATGTCGGTTTGATCTTTTTTGGGGCAGATATTCATGTTCATGTTTCCAGTGAAGAGCTATTACTTCTTCACCAACCAGTGTAACATCTGTTGTTATCTTAATGTTACCATTCATTAATGAGTGTTATTCTTTAACATATCTTACATAACTTTGTTGTGGTTTGTACTCAGACATACCCCAACGCCCCCAAAAAGGACATAATTTTGCAACTGACCTTTTTCCTGGATTAAAATTAATATTTTCAGGGGTCAGTTGCACTGCTTCATTTTCGCTATATTGGTCAACATAATATTGCTTTGCCTCCGATGTTATACTGTTAGAGGGCCAACCAGAACTTTCGTACTTAAATTAAAAAACTAATTGATGTAGTTGTTTAAAAGATTTAACAGGAAAATTATAAATATCAAGTATTCTTATTACCCTGTTTCCACACTTGATTGCTTTTGTTACTTCTTCTGTGACCCAGGTACCCATGAAAGCTCTCTTTTCATTGCTGTGGTTGCATGGTGGTGGTGATCTAGATTCCACACATGATCCACATAAAGGAAAGGCTAATTTGCCATTACATCTAAATGGTAAAACTGGATGATAGAATTTTCTCGGGGCCAGAATTCTACATTTTATAAAACCAAAATAATTGTTTAAATTAGAGAAATTTGTTGTTATTATTGTAGGGTGTCCAACTAGATATTCACAACATTTGTTTGCCCATGGATATAGCGATATAAAATCCACGTACTTGATCTTTTCTTCTTCTTTTATATTGTATAAAAGTCTTGTTACATTGACTCTCAGTCGATAGAAGGCATCTCGTACATCCAGGCGAGAAACTACTGTAAATAATTTATTAAATATATATTATTTTACTTCATAATCCAATATTATTATGACCTTGTATCCTAGAGCTTCGAGTTGCTTCTGTTTTTCTAATGTACGATTTCTAATAAACCACATGGGTCTATTTAGAACTATGTTCTTTGCCAGAGTCATAATATTATTACAACCATGGTAGTAGCAACCGTAAAACTCATAGATTGTGTTGTTTTTTTTTCGTACAGAAACCGTCTACTCTATAATTCAGGAATTGTTTCTCACCACCAAGTGCATGTTGGATCTTTCACCCTTTAGATTTTTGTACATAATATAACCATTGGATACTTACTTGGCTGTAGTTGTTGGTCGTAATGTATCCCTGATTAGGTATGAGAGCTGTAAATTGTGGTGGTATAAATTTGCCTCTGTATACAGCTACGAATACAGAAGCAATGGTCGTGAATCTGAAGGGATCTACATCTCAGGTTGCGAGAAACTCTTCCCTGAATTGAAGACAGCATCTTCGAAATAAATCTACATCTGATCGGCAATAGGGGTTTCGTTGTATCGCCCAGTATGTTTTGAATGTTGTTATTGAGCATGTCGTGTGTTTTAGGATTAAAAGATATATTGTATATAGTAGATGCTGCATTATACTTTTTATCTCTCTTACTCGTAGACTTTCTAATGATAAAATCTCCGTCTTCCATGCGGGGACGTTTATTAGATACCTGTAAAAGTCAGAGAAAATGTATTAATAAATATAATTTATAAAGGAAAATAAGTTCAGATATGCGAATAATACACAGCGTGCTCGCAAGTAAATAGACACCACCTTTTCAGAAAAAAAAATAAAATTTTCAGTCATATTCACATGAATTGACATATTTATAATTTAATTAATGTCTAGTAGATCTTTCTTTCGCTTCGTGGAGTTCATTGATCCTTTAGGGCATCGTGAGAATCATCTCGTTGTTTTTTGGTTGTTCCTTGACTTGCCGGTCGAGTATGGTCCAGAGGTTTTCAAAGGGGTTAATTTCAGGAGATTGGCTCGGCCAGGGCAACTTCTGGATACAATTTTCTTCCTGCCAATTTTGGGTGTTTCTAGCACTGTGACACGGTGCTCCATCTTCCTGGAACAACGTTGTGTTATTGTCCACGAAACCCGAGGAATAAAGTGGCAAGAGTCTTTCCTCTAATATTTCGATGTATTTCGCAAAATTTATGTTGCCAACGCCCTCCGCTAAGCTTGATCTTCCACCAACCCAAACAGCCCCCCAAACCATTACGCTGAAACCACCATG
>NW_013667388.1:137436-144195 GCF_000517525.1 Limulus polyphemus | reverse complement strand
AAGATAATTAGTGTGCGGACCATTTTCATTTGTATAGTGTTCTGTGAACACAAATTAGTTAGCATAAATCAGTTAAATGACGAAAAATTAGGTGTCTATTTACTTGTGACCACTCAGTGTATATAAGTTTTAAAAATTTACCTTTCCTTCCATGCTAGACGATCTCTTGACACCCCTGGAAGTTTGTTTATCTTCATCACCGAGTGTCTGTAAAAGAAAGAATTAAATTAGATAATTTTGTATAGAAATCCGTATTAATCGATATAAAAGATATGAATAAAGTCAGAGCCTCAATCTGTTCAACAGTTAGAGGCCATGGAAGGAAATAAATTCCGCCTAATTGCTGACACGCATTTCTCTCTAATCGTTTATATTCTCGCAGCTGATCGATAATGGGACCATATCCTATACAAGTACAAGTTATCAAGATAATGACAGTGCTTGTTTCATTTAGTTCAGAAGTATCTTTAAAATGATACTTACATCAGATGAACTGTTAATGGTCATCACTTGTAGAACTATAAGATACAGTAATCGCATGAATTCAAAGTGACTGTAGATTGATTGACAACCGTTTATATATGGACGAGCTTTCCAGTTTGACTGTGTGTCGCGAAACTTTGTCACACGTGTGTTAGTGACCTGTTCTTGGTAGTGTTTCATCTGAACATATAGCATCACTGTTTCAAAGTTATGCTTCAAAACATTATGAGATATTTGAAATAATGATTAGACATTAGTGTATGATTAAATATACATTTCACACGTTTAAGCGGATATTAAAAGTAGATTTGAATCGATTTTATATTATATAATTCGTTGTATTGTATAATGAAATTTTATACATTTCACAGGTTTAAGTTAATTAGAATTAAATCAATGTTTCATTTTGAAAGTCATTCTAAGCCGACTGATACAGTCTGATCATTTGGTATACATAGTGCACAGTATGCAATAATTCTAATATCCCGTCAAATATTGAGAACATACATTTAGTGTTTTCAATCACTATGTAAAGTGAAAGAACTATGTTTACTGACTTTTAAATTTCATGACCTACAAAAACTCTAGTTAAAGTATGGTGAACATTAAATTTATGTAGAGTTTATTTTCAGTACTTAGTATAATGTAAATACATAGATAGTGATGGTTTATTATCATTGATAATCACATGTTAGAAACATACAGTTTAATTGAGTGCAAAAAATTGTACTTTACTAAAATGCGTCAATACACATTTAGAGTTTTGTAAATTTAAGTAGAGTTTATTTCCAATATTAAATATAATGTAAATACATAGATAGCGACAGTGTATTATAATTGACTTATATTTCAATAAAAGCTTTTCGTACGTTCAGTCGAAAGTGTTATCTGTTTTAGCGAACACAAAAGGTAAAAAAAAAGAAAAAAAAGTATAAACTTGAGGTTCTGCCCTGTATATTTTCTAAAATCTAGCTGGTCAGTGGCCTTGAATAACAAACACGACAGACTGTGCCCAAACTAAACTATAAATACTTTCAACCCTCTTCTCTTCTTAGTTAAAGGTTCATTGAAGTGCGGACAGATGTTAAAATATGCAAAATAATGGTTTTAACATAATTAAATATAGACATTGATGACGTAATCACTTGTGGAAGTTTAGTGTCCACCTTTGTAAAACTCATGTAAAATGAAGCTATAAAAGTATCATGTGTAAAATGAAATATTTTGTCTTGCATATTTAAATAAGCGCTGATAATCTTTGAAATAATCACTTGATTTATATATAATTAAAGAGTCAAACACTAAGTTTTATTATTTTTCATTATATTTAAGTAAATGTCTTTTTAGGATGATTTAAATATAAATGGTCGGGAAATGTAAAGAACTAATGAATTTGTTTTATACTGACTGTGTTAAATAAAGTCGTATTAAGACACGTTGATCAAATTCGTGCTGGTTCCATGGAACTAAGACGTCATGGCCGCCTGTAATGGCGGCCTAGCAACGCATCCTCTGGTGACATTTGTGGAACTATGACGTCATCGTCTTTGATAGCATCGTCTCTACTCCTTCTCCCCAATCAGAGCGTGTGTCTGAACTCTTGGGGTAACTACTAGCATTATATATCCAAAAGTTTGTTTGTTTGTTTTGAATTTCGCGCAAAGCTACACGAGGGCTATTTGCGCTAGCCGTACCTAATTTAGCAGTGTAAGACTAGAGGGAAGGCAGCTAGTCATCACCACCTACCGCCAACTATTGAGCTACTCTTTTACCAACGAATAGTGGGATTGACCGTCACATTATAACGCCCCGCGGCTGAAAGGGCGAGCATGTTTGGTGTAACGGGAATTCGAACCCACAACCCTCAGATTGCGAGTCGAGCGCCTTAACCACCTGGCCATGCGGGCATATCCAAAAGATTAATGATGTTCTTCTTAGGGTAAATACACTACCCTAGTGAGTGTCAGTTATTCCCATCAAAAAGTAAGAGAGGTTATTATTTTATGGTACCACCTGACCTACGAGTGAAAAATTCACCATCCATTTCTATATAATATGTTCTAATTTACAGAAACATTTCTCGCAAAAAAGCATGTGTGGCATGACAGATGAAGGACCCATAACCGTAAGTAGCTGGGGTGAAAGCAACTTTCCTAAACAATATTCTATCATGAAACAACATATACTGAATGCAGAAAATCTTGAAATAGCTTATACTCAATAAGGGGGGATTTAGAAAATACATAGTATGCCTGTACAACTATAAAACACAAAATTTTAGGCTTATCATAGCGTAACTGTTCTCTGTGTTTTGTTCTTATTTTAAGGATTTCAGTTCATGGTAGCTTTAACAAATGACAAGTTTGGATTGAGAACGGACTTAGTAAGAAATAAAATCAAGCCTTTGGTTTATCATTTGTCATATGAAGATAAATTGCTGTAAAAAAAGTAGTTATGGCATGTTAACGGGCTTGGAAATTGACTTTAAACATGCAGATCGCGAGATCGAAAACCGCTGTGGAACATGCCCACCCTTCAGGCGTGGGTGCGTTATAATGTTAAGGCAAATCTCACTATTTCTTAGTAAATAGCAACTCAAGAGTTGACGGTGGGTTGTGTTGACTAGATGCCTTTCTTCTTGTCGATCATTTCAAAATTAAGGCCAAGTAACTTTGCACTAAGTTCAAACAAAGAATTGAATGTTGACACCCAAAAATCATGTTATAGATACACTTACATATACACACATACATGTTTTTCAACCACATTTTCCAGATAACAACAGTGAGTGCCACACGAAAGTGAAAATGCTACTAAGCGATTAGTAGCAGAAGTTTAATATCACCCTCGTTCAGTCTGAATTTTTCTAATGGCTGTTTCTTGATCACGTGTATGCGGTTTCGTCAACCTCTGCTCGATTAATTGTGTTGGACAAATTAGAACAGATTTTTATTATTTAAAAGGAAAAGTTATAGAACAGTTATTCACGTATAACTGTATACTGTACATATCTATTAACACAAGTCTCACAATCTATTTGATTGTTGTTGTGTTTTAAATCTCAAAGGAACGAATTGGATTCTATAATTCGTCTTTTTACACTTTAGAAAACATAACACATACCTGAAATAAAGCATTGTTTTAAAAACACTCTAAGCGTAGGAAAAAACCTGCATATAACAACCACAATAACATAAGGTTACAAAACTAGACTAACTTACAAGGTTAAGGTACTTAAATGCCAGTTTCATGTAAGTGTAACGGTACTGTTGGCACAAAACTCACTAAACGCTTTTTTCAGGAAACGGCCTTGATTACTGTCACTAACATGGGAAAATTCATCGCGATATCCGTATTTCTTATTGAAAGTTTTGCGTAAGGATGAAATGGATGATAACAAGTCGTACAATGCTGCTTCTCTCTCTAGCAATATGAGTAGATGATAACAAGAAAATCGTTTTTGATCTTTTTATTTATGATGCTGTCCCCCAGTGGCTCAGAGATAAGTCTGAAGGATTATATTGCTTAAAACCGGGTTTCGATACCTGTTGTAGACACAAAACATATAGCCTATTGTGCAGCTTTGAGCTTAACAAAGCAAACAAAGTTATTCAAAATATTAACAAAATTAACTTGATTTGGATGTTACTGACATTCATATAGAACTGATATTGCTTTGTTACTGATAAATGTGATTCATATTTTCATTGAAAGCATAAGACTGTAAGAAAATTTAAATCTCTAGAAACATATTTGTATTTGTGGTTTGTTCAACATATTTCTTGTCTACTATATGTATCACAAGCTAACAAACTATTAAATCATCCAATAATCGTTACATGTATTTATGTGTAGTCAACTGATAATTTTGAAACCTATATACTTCATTCTTATGTCACAGAAAATTAAAAGTTCACTAATATTTTCTAAGAAAGACCTATTCTAGCTTGTTTTCTACTTTTTTCGTCATCAACTAAGACTATCATACCGCTGAAATACATAGACAACGGCTGGATAAGTTTAATGAGCCGGTATATCTTGACAGCTTTATAAAATACTCACAAGCAGATATATCTAGTGATGTGTCTCCCAGTGGCTCAGTGTGTTACATATTACAATTTCGAAAGGTTGAAACTTAGTTAATTGATAATTTAAATCTAGTTGTTAAATATATGCCGATATATTTGCCAACAAGATTGTTATACACAGTTTTTTAATACAAATATGTTTTAATACACAAATAACAATACAATTTACAATAACAGTTACTACAAATAGTTATTACAAACAATGATTTATATACAAAAATTTTACAAACTTATAAGCAATATAAAGTCTTCTTTCTAGTCTGGAACTTCCTTAATATCTTATCAATGGTTCACGATGAGGGAGTTAATTACGAGTTGATGTAAGTACAATTCGCTTAACGGGGAGCTAGCTAGCTAGCTTTGTCCTTCGTTATTTACCAGCTACACACGCCGAGTTTCTCCACGATGAAGTTATATAATGTTTTCGTAAAAATAGTAATGTCCGATAAGAATCCACTGAAGTTAAACTGTGATTGTTATAACTCTTATTAATCTGAAACCCTCAGACAATTTAACTTCAGCGGATTCATATCTGACATTATTATTTTTACTAAAAACATTATACAACTTCATCAGTGGACACCGCGGCGTGTGTGACCGGCGAAGAACAGAGCTAGCTAGCTCCCTGTTCAATGAATTGTATCTACATAAACTGAAAATTTGTATTAAAAAACTGTGAGTATCAATCTTGATGGCAAGTGTCATAATTTTTATACTTATCGACATTTAATTAATTTCTAAGTTACGTAATAATTTGGAGACTCATCCGGGATAAATTGTAATACGTTAACACATTCAATAAATCTATCCTTAAAAAGTTGTCTGGTTGAACAAATCTGGGTTTGGATAGGCTGGGTAAGTAGGTAGGTAGGTATTGTTTTCTCAAAGATTAGAAATACCTAATTATGTTAAGAATCCCACTCGTGTTAAGCATAATGCATGTAAGAGTTTCAATCTTGATTTCGCCAATTGTGTTTTTTCTTTAATAATTCTAAGGCAATGGCTGTAGATACGACATGTTAGGTGGTTCAAACGGAACTCGTCTCCCAGCATTATGAATGCACAGAAATATTTTTTATAGGAACTTTTACCCCAAGAGAGTATTGTTACCGACACTGACAACATATCTTCACCCTTTTTAATTCCTATAAACTATAAAACTTAGACAACTTTTGGGGATTACTTTTCCCCTTTCATTTACAGCCGTCATACTAATAACACAGATTTGTATTACTTCATAAACAAACCGTATTGCGTTTTTCAAAATTATCTTTGTTTGTTGCTACTGTTTTAGTTGTTTTAGTTTAGGAAAAGAGTATCTCTTAAAAAAGCGACATAACTGGTTTTGATCAAAATTCGGCACTAGTCAAATAGCCTGTTAAAAACATGTGCTTTGGAAGGTGACAAAACTGATCGATAGATATTAATTTGGACGATTGAAATTATTGTGATTTAAAAAGGTTTTAGTTGTGACAGTTGTGATTCTTTATGAAATTATGACTTATAAATTAAATAAAATGTTTTGATTTGAAGAGTGCAGAATTTTCAAGTTGGTGAAAAATTTGAGTCATGAGTAATTTTGTTGGTCGAATGTGTTTGGTGACGTCTTTAAGGTCAGCCTAAAATATCGGTTTGCTAGTCTGTTTCAAACTTTATATTACAGTTTTAAAAAATCGCCGACAGAATGAAGGACCTAAGAATACTTGAATTCTACAGAATCAAGAAAGACTTTGTATACAAGTTTCTGTTTAAAACAGAATTCTCTCTTCATATTTTCTAAAGTGGGACATATTGACTATTATTCATTTGGCTACGAATTAGGCGGATTAAATTATGGTTAATTTTGTTTGAAAAGACAAACAAAAATTGGTTTCACTACAGAACTGGGTTTATTGAGAAGCTTAACGAAATCTACAACATAAAATTGATTTTATATGTGGCAGTAACAAGCTGTCGGAAAATCTTTCTACTTTGTATAAGGCTGCGCTTGGCCTAGTGGTTTGCGTGTTTAGACGACAAATGGTTTAGGGTGGGTAATTTTGAATTACTGCCTTACTTCTGGTCTATTATTTCAAAACTGGTAACGGCTGTGCGCAGATAAAACTTTATATTGCTTTGAGCAAATATTCCGGAGAAACCCAAAACTTTGATACTTGGGAACTTCTTTTGGCTTTTCTCATGTTTATGA
>NW_013667388.1:131559-136463 GCF_000517525.1 Limulus polyphemus | reverse complement strand
GTCGAATCTGAATCACTTGAAAAAAACACGGGGGTGCTTAACTTTTTTCCAGGTGTATATTTTCACGTATTTTCTTTATTACATCTCAATTCCAAATAAGGAGTTGTCCATCTGTTATCTGTAATTTAAAAATACAGTTTTAATTATTCTTATAAGAGAAACTGAACATTTGTTGTCTGTGATTAAGAAATGCGGTTTTAGTTATTGTTTTGAGGGAAAATCCAAATGAAAGTGTAAGGGTTAACCTTTTATGTCAAGGCGTAGTTTAGAAATAAAAAAAAAACATAATAGTCTTCATTTATTATTAATCGTAGAAATGTTACTGTGCACATACTGTTTAACATACCAACTGGCTTTTTCTGGACTAGAATGTTTTTCATCTTTGTAGTTAATGTTGCACCTTTCTTAGTATACCGAAACGCAAAACTGTTTTGGCATTGAAATATCACATGAGATGGATTCAAAATGATTTTATTAATTAAAGTAAAAACGATTCTGATTCAAGTTTTTTATAAACAGTTTTTAAGCTGCAAACTTGTTCTTTAGTAAAAACGATTCTGATTCAAGTTTTTTTTAAACAGTTTTTAAGCTGCAAACTTGTTCTTTAGTAAAAACGATTCTGATTCAAGTTTTTTTAAACAGTTTTTAAGCTGCAAACTTGTTCTTTAAAACGTTATCTTTTCACTTAATACACCTGCACCAAACAATTAGAGGACACGTGGAATTTACAATACTTAGCTTCAAATATGGCAATCCCACTAATACCGAAAATACCCTTGTTCATTGTTATGTAAATCATGTGATTTAAAATGTGAATCACACCATTGTTCATTGTTATGTAAATCATGTGATTTGAAATGTGAATCACACCATTGTTCATTGTTATGTAAATTATGTGATTTGAAATGCGTAATAACAATTTTATCTTCTGAAATTGATTAGAAATTGATATTATATACTTTGAATTAGTATAGCTCCTATCTGACAACAAACTCAATTGGTCTGATGGGAAAAAACATTAGCTTAAACTCAGAAAATCGTGATATAATCTTTGTTTTCTGATGAAAGTTGACATTGGTTGTTTTTTTGTGTAGCCCCTGTCTTTCGAAGAGCGTTGGCATTGACTGAAACACAGTTTTCCAAATTATGGCCTATAATATCTAACAAGGACTGACATAGTTCAGGTTTTAATCGAAGCATATAGTGAAAATATTGATAAAACAATAGCCACTATGTATTATATAATATTATAATAACATTTCATTATTGCTTTAGTCTTCTTTGTTTTGTTTCAGGATTTCTACACAAAGCTACACATAACCGTTCCTAGTTTCAAACTGTTAGAGGGAAGACAGCTTGTCAACACCACACACAGCCAATTCTTGGGCTATTTCTTGTCTGACTGAATATTTGGATTAGGTCTTCACTCTCATAACTACCTAAAGCCCGAAACTACCTAGTGCTTTTTGCGGTAAAAGTCCGTGAACCACACTTACCTACGGCCCGAAACTACGTAGTGCCGTTTTGCGGCAAAAGGCCGTGAACCACTCTTACCTACGGCCCGAAACTACCTAGTGCCGTTTTGCGGTAAAAGGCCGTGAACCACACTTACCTACGGCCCGAAACTACGTAGTGCCGTTTTGCGGTAAAAGGCCGTGAACCACTCTTACCTACGGCCCGAAACTACGTAGTGCCGTTTTGCGATAAAAGGCCGTGAATCACACTTACCTACGGCCCGAAACTACGTAGTGCCGTTTTGCAGTAAAAGGCCGTGAACTACACTTACCTACGGCCGAAACTACGTAGTGCCGTTTTGCGGTAAAAGGCCGTGAGCCACACTTACCTACGGCCCGAAACTACGTAGTGCTGTTTTGCGGTAAAAGGCTGTGAACCACGAAACCTCGGATTCAAAGTTCGATCTCGCTAATCACTCGGCCACACCCACTTTTTATTATGATTCCACAGATTCTTAATTTGATTTAATGGATGATTTACATTATTTTCAGAATAACTTAAACAGAAAAAAATTTTTGGTAAAGTCCTGATCAAGAAAAACACGCCCCTTTGGTTATTTTTGATAATGTCCTTATCAAGAAAAACACGTCCCTTTTGTTATTTTTGGTAAAGTCCTGATCAAGAAAAACACGTCCCTTTTGTTATTTTTGGTAAAGTCGTTATCAAGAAAAAAACGTTCTCTTTTTAGTTTTGATGTCATTAATGAATTACCATGAACTATTTGTATGTGAGATATTGAGTTGTACTTTCACACCTGAATTTTTAGCAATAGTTGGATAACACATCTATTTAAACTACACTGACTAGTTATATAAAAAGTTGATGAGGGTGATACTGTGTTATAATTGCTCAAATATTTCGGATTAGAATTTAAATTAGTAGTTGTCGGTGGATTAGCGTGCTCAAGAAGAAATCCATTTTGAGAAAGGAATAATCCTGTCTTGTCAAGAAAAGTTCAGTATATATATATTTAATTCCTCCCTCTTAAAAGTACGTTAAGTCAACCTCTTAAAACAAAACAATAACAACAACAACATAAAAAAAACAATATAAGATCTAGCTAAATAACTGGAAATACTATATTCAACTTCTTTTAGAACTAGTTTGCCGTTTAAGAGCCAAATATCTTTTTCAAAATCCTGTATAGCTAATCGATTGTAAGGATAAACGAGATATTTTATCCTCAGTATGAAACCCATCTATGATCAAACTACTTATGAGGAAATGTCAGAATGTCTTTCTAACAAACCGATGTTTAGTTAACAACCCAAGCTAATGTGTTACAAGTGGAAATACTGCAACTGTTGATTTTCTTTCTAAAGTTTCACGACTGACATAGATTTTGAAGTACACTTATTCTACAACCAGTAAAGGTGATGCCAATGACTTCATAAGACTGCACAGGAAACTCGTACAGTCAATGACCCAGAACTAGGTTTAGCTAGGGCAGATCTATATACATCAATGTGAGTATGAATTTATGTTAGGAGCGTGTAAAACAGCTGATCTTTTTTTAACTTGAGGTGTTTGTATTTAGTTGTTTTTTTTCTAATACAAATACGATACAGTTTTATTTAGAGAACATGGTCAGAATTCCTGAGAATAGTGATATTTATAATTACAAAGATAGTTTGTTCGTCTTTAACATAATTGAGCCGGGTGTGACTTACAGGTTAGCGTACTTGGACTATGAATTCAATGATTCATAGTTACCTTCTAGTTGCTGTTAAACGCACTCCGCACGTTGAAGCCACGAGTGCGCTAAAGAGTGAGGGTCAAATCGCACTGTTTGGCCCGAAAGAGCTGTCTTTTCTCTAGCTTAGTGGTTTAACAATAGCTGTATGCTCTCGTGTTTTTGTGTAGCTCTACGTGAAAGTTATGAAACATAGAAACAGCTAACATAATTAAGTAAAGTTGCGGTTAAGACACGGAGAAAATGAAATTAAGAAGCAGACGTTCTTTTATGATTATACCTTGCAAATAAACCAAACAACTGTTGATTGTTCTGTCTTAAATCCTGCAAGTATGCCAAATCGAAATAAAAATGAAAATGAGCATTTATAAACAATGTTCTCTAGTGTCAGATGCTAATCCACCGGATGAAGGTAGAGTCCGGTAAGTATACAAAGGTAATCTGTTTGTGCAGTTTATTATCCTAGAGATCTTACCTTTCCAAGCCAAATTCCTTTTTATGGTAAGGTACTAAAAGCAAATTGTTTATAGTGAAGGTAATTATGACGTAATCAATAGTAGGGGTTTTATATTACAAAATCCCCCCCCCTTCTACTAAAATTCTTTAATAAGCATTTATAGGGCAATGCGTCAAGATGAAACTTTAAAAATACCAATAACTTTGTTATGTTATGATGATTTGATTTGTTTGTTTGAAGTTGAGCACAAAGCTATTCAATGGGCTATCTGTACTCTGTCCACCACGAGTATTGCAACACCGTTTCTAACGTTGTAAGTCCCCTGTGCCACTGAGGGGCTGATGATTTGAAAATGATCACTTCACACATTTTATGAGCTATTCACTGATGCTATAATACTTTACTGTGTACTAAACTTTAACTTTAAAAATGCAGTCATTTCATTTTTAAAGCAATACTGAGACGTTTCAATATAAAATTGACTGTAATGTTTGCTAAACTATGATTCTTGCGCTCTGTTTGTGTTTTTTGCTTAAACATGAAAGTTTACTCTGCCTGTAATATTCTGTAATGGTTACGTACTGTTTGTAATGTTTGATGATATGTGGTGGTTACATTTTGTCGTGCGAGCGTCACAAGAAAGCTGGCATGATTCCACATTTTTCGAATCATAACCGAGTAAGGATGGAAGCTACTCTCAAATGCTGGGATTTTACAAGCTACTAAAACACTAGTATTGTTCTTATTTTTTAGTTATATGAGTGAAAGTAGGAATGTCAATAACAGCTGTACGGACTGTATTAATTATTAGTTTATCATCTGATTTTAAATAGAGTGCCTACCAGCAGAATTTCAATGTTGGACAAGTCATTTATGTATTCCTGAAAACAGGGTTCGTGATGGGTGGGAAGACTGTCCAGACGGCTCTGACGAAGGTAAGATTGAAATACTGTCATTGAAATGTGACAGTGTTAAAACTTTTACGGTCCTAAGTAGTATATATATATATAAGAAAATTATTTTAGCTGCCTTTAAGACATTATAACTTGTTATTTTCTTCTGTAAATAATGTGGATATGTCTTTTTTTATTCGCACCTAGTGTTAAAGTTGGCACTTACGTTAGTCAGTTGTGGATACTAAAAAGCTGAATATAATATACAATGAGTGATCACAAGTAAATAGACACCTAATTTTTCGTCATTTAACTGATTTATGCTAACTAATTTGTCTTCACAGAG
>NW_013667388.1:109237-131017 GCF_000517525.1 Limulus polyphemus | reverse complement strand
CTCGGGTTTCGTGGACAATAACACAAAGTTGTTCCAGGAAAATGGAGCACCGTGTCACACTGCTAGAAACACCCAAAAGTGGCAGAAAGAAAATGGTATCCAGAAGTTGCCCTGGCCGAGCCAATCTCCTGAAATTAACCCCATCGAAAACTTCTGGACCATACTCCACCGGCAAGTCAAGAAACAACCAAAAAACCAACTTAGAAGAGCGATCTACTCCAAGTTTTGAAGCAAGAGTGGGCGAAAATCCCACAATCTAAAGTTGACGAGATGATTCTCACGATACCCCAAAGGATCAACGAACTCCACGAATATGAGTGAATATGTGAATATTTTCTGAAAAGGTGGTGTCTATTTACTTGTTACCACGCTTTGTGCAAACATTTCTTACATTATTAGCAATTTCGTATATGGAAAACTGGAAATTCTCGAAGTTCAACTGGAATGATCTGGACTATTTTCTTAAAGGAGAAAGTATTATGGTACCTTATAATGAGTCGATATTGTAATTCGTAATAGTTTACTCCTCTTTAGACGAATAAGAGATACCAATATGTAGTAAATACATTTATTTCAACTTCGTGTATTATATACCATCACCGGCTTATGCACAATACAACACCGTTAGATATATACGACTGTTTCAGTTTAAATATAATGCGAGAGTTATGATTTGGATTGTTTATATAGCGGGAGTGTTAAATTTAGTTATTTTTTGAGTTTTTGTTTGTTTGTAATTAAGCACAAAGCTACACAATGGGCTATCTGTGCTCTGCCCACCACGGGTATCGAAACCCGGTTTCTAGCGTTGTAAGTCCGCAGACATATCGCTGTGCCACTGGGGGGGCTTTTTTTTGAGTTTATCACAAGCCTGTTTACGTAACTGTTGATGTCGTGTAGTTCAATAGTTATGAATTGGTGATTGTTATATTGTTGCATCATATCACAGGAACTTCTTGTTTTAATATATTATTTTAAAACAAGTGCACTGTGCGTTATTTGTTTATTGTTGAAATTTATCGCCAACAACTCACAGACACCAACTGTCAAGAATCCGACTCTTATATAAAACTGACAAGCACAATATCTAGAATTATGATTACCTACACGCATGTAGGTAAAACAAAGTTGCTAAAAGTAAAAGAAAATATTAATTTCACGTTCAAATCAGATATAAAAAACATAAAGTGTAAACTGTAAATATTCTAATTTATATACATAATTTATTAAAGTTCAATAATTGCTAAATAATATAGTATCTTAACTTATAATCACTTATTAAATGTAAGTATAGTTTATGTAATGAGTGATGATAGTTTACACTTACTAATCATTATTTCTTCCCAGAATGTGGGTACAACCAGCACCGGTGTAAGTGTGGTATTCCTCGCTGTCTAGACTTGGACTATGTACGAGACGGGATCAGTGATTGTCTGGATGGGTCCGACGAAAGTAGGTGAATTATTATATTATTGGAATAAATATAGCTATTTGATGGTAGAATGTATATTTTCCGTAAAATGTAAATCATTTCGTAGTTACAATGCTGGCTACGACCGTATATCTTGACAATATCCCTACAGTATAGTTTCCATTGCAAAAAGCTCCATTATGAAGGGATATCATATCTAAAGCACTTCACTCCTCTCTTCATAGTTTTCATAATCCACCTACTGTACGAGGACAACAAATTCCTCTTGTCCATTTCAACAGTCCAGTATTCCGAAAATTGTTTAATTTCGAAATCTAAGTTCAGGGGAGGTTCAGTTCAATCTACACTTTGCTCAACGTGTGTTATTGGGTTATACTAGTTTCGGAGAATTCCACTCCTCATTAGTAACCATGAATACAAGTTAACCAAGGAGAGATAAGCTGGACCTATATCATAGTGGACGTCTTTAGCCACTGGCTTCTGTGTTTATGGATTCTCACCTGTTACACGCTGCCCTTTGTTTACCATGATTAGGTTATTAAATTTTGCACGTCTCTTACTGGATGAACCTGATGCCCCAAATTGATCGATATTCCTCTGTTTTCTAAAATCATTAAGTAGAAGAGTTCTTTTCATTTAATAGGTTTGGTGTAACTACGTGAGTAGCAAAAACATACTTTAGTGTGAAACTAAGATTTGTTTTGTAAATTTTCTTTCAACTTCTTATTAACTTATTTTTATCGTTGTTTAATTTTAATATTATTGACGCCATAAGGGTTGGAGTGCCACTTGTATTACTCACGTGATTTTGTCGGTTTAAATTCAAACTTATGTTTGTTCTCTTTTAAACCATTGTATGTCAATAACCTGAAAATGTCACGTCAACCTGATGAAACTTAGTGTATTTATATACTTCTTAATTCAAATGAACTTGAAGTGTATACCATCTAAGTTATTAATTGAGTATTTGAATAGTTTGTGTCAGAAAGGGCCTGTTACATGCTGTTCCTAAAAGCGATCAATTTTCGGTGTCTTCACACTACCTACAAAAATGTCAAAAGGGTAGGTCTGATACCAGTACCACTACAACTTTATATCGACTGTGGTTGTCACATAACTTGCTGATTTGCCTATTTGACGTTTTAATATAACGGGCTCAACCTTCTGTAGAACTTGCAAACGAAGTATAACATAACGACTTGGCATGAAATATAAAGATTTACTCTGCTATCCTATTTGGTTTAATGTACGACAACTATTGTTAGCAAGGTCTAAGTTTAGTTGCATTTAAGTTTTATCAATGTGTGTGTGATTAATTATTTTGAATATTTTATAATCAAATTATC
The DNA here is from genome assembly GCF_000517525.1 of Limulus polyphemus. Lineage (NCBI taxonomy): Eukaryota > Metazoa > Arthropoda > Merostomata > Xiphosura > Limulidae > Limulus > Limulus polyphemus. The sequence goes on along the minus strand of NW_013667388.1, from coordinate 128,239 downwards.
ATAAAGTTTTAATGGGATTAGGTAAAACAAAACTGATTGATTGGTTTGATTATTGTTGAGCGGAAAGCTACACAATGGGCTATCTAGAAACCCGATTTTTAGCGTTATAAGCCCGCAGACTTACCGTTGAGCCACTTGGGGAAGCAAAACCGAGAATACTTTTTTATCGATATATATATATATATATATATATATATATATATTGTAACTAAAAAGGTAAACAAAAATTAGCATCAGAAGGAACGACATTTTACTGAAAAAACAGGCCCAAACAAAAAACGAAAAGACGCAGCATAAATTAAAAGGATCTCCAGGGTACAAGCTATAATGTGGGATATAAAATTTGCCCTGGGTGTTAATAAAAGTATCTATCTCAGGATTATTTATACTAATTAAATCATCTAGAAGTTAAAGCAAACATTTCCAGATTTATGAAATTTTCATAAACCTATTCTCGTAAAAATAAAGATATAAATTTGCTATACAAGGAACTGCTATTACTTATTTAAACACCTGGTTACTAAAAAATAAATAATTATTATAAATTCAAAACTTAATGTATATTTTATATTTTTGAAAGTAATATTTTTTTTCTTCAAGTACTATGAAAGGATGACAGTCTTGTTCTTTTAATGAATTCATAACAGGAATTAAATCTTTAAATGAACTTGTAGTATACAAAGTGGTAAAATCAAATGTTTGAACATTTTTCACATCTTCACAGTTATTTAGATATTCTAAAATAAGGTGATTATTTTTTATTATCAAAAAGTTGTGTTTCTTATTATTACTATTTAAATTTTTAATTTTATCAAATAAAATGCTAATTAATTTATTTAATAAAATGGCTGGTTGTTTTTACTGGACATCTAAATTTAATCGCAGATTTATGCAGTTTAGGAATAGCATGCATAAAGGGTAAATCCACAAAAGAGTTTGGTTTAAAATAAAGTTTTATATAAGCTTTAATGAAGTTATTAATTGTAGTATCTTTAGACTGGTTAATAAGTTTAAATGTTTGTGTACTATTAATTTCATTTATCATAATTAGCACATAAAACTTTTTACAAATATATTGAAAATTACAATTCACTTTATCTATGGGAACAATATCATATGTCTTGTAATTCTTGGATCTTATTTTTTAATTGATGAAACGTTAGATCTCTAGGGTATGTTTCAATTTTATACGAAATAATTTAAGTATTATTTTTAAGTACATAAAACTTCTATTATAAAAATTATCTAGGCGAATAAAATGTAATGTAATTAAGTTTCAAAATATATTCATCAGTATTGTTTTCAATAGATTTTAGACTATTTTGCTTATAACATTTTGTGGCAATTCTGTATTTAGATCATTTTTAAGTATTTTACACAATAGTTTGTCTTTTATGATTTCCAAGTTACCAGTAATAATATGTTTATGAAAAGTATCAATAAATGAACTATTTCACACTCACAAGGTAGCCCACGTTATTAAACTTGATCTACATTTAAATTAGTGTAAAAAGTCTTATAATTATATAATAGCGTGCCGATCAGAATTTCATATTTATAACTAACAGTAGGCTTCAAGTTTTTACAATAAAAGACATTGTTTTTTTTTTACAGATTGATGAAAAACTTTAGAAATTTGTAAATCATTAAATATTTTATATTTAAAACCAATTATTAAATTTGAAGTTTTTTTAATTTGCGGTTTCTTTTTTCAGAGCTCAGTAAATCATGGGCCCGGCATGGCCAGGTGGTCAGAGCGCTCGACTCGTAATCTGAGGGTCGCGGGTTCGAATACCCGTCACACCAAACATGCTCGCCCTTTCAGCCGTGGGGGCGTTATAGTGTGACGGTCAATCCCACTATTCGTTGGTAAAAGAGTAGCCCAAGAGTTGGCGGTGGGTGGTGATGACTAGCTGCCTTCCCTCTAGTCTTACACTGCTAAATTAGGGAAGGCTAGCGCAGATAGCCCTCGTGTAGCTTTGCGCGAAATTCAAAACAAACAAACAAACAGTAAATCATTAAATGTTAATAGATGTTTTATAATATCTAAAGGTAGGTGTTTTGCATGATTCTTTTCAAAATTAAATTAGTTAATTATGTTAATTAATGCGCTTGTTTTACGAATATTAAATTGATATATTTTTGAAAATAATTAATGTATATTGATGCTTGAAGAAAAAACAGTGACCAAATCTCTACAATATTCTAAAAAAATCAACCCAATTTAATATATTGTTACTTCACCTCATAGTTTCTTATTTCTATGAGAATAACTATATATAGTAAATACAACTAATTATTTCTAACTTTTCATAATGTATAGAGTTTATATATTCTTATTTTTTAAACTTCACAACTGCTAATCAGCATGAAAGGTCACCTGGTGGCTCAGCGGTAAGCTTATAATGCTAAAATTCGGAGTTGGATCGCACCAATGTCAAAGGAACATACAGTATGCAATAATTGACGGTGTATTAAATACGGATTCAGAAAAGTTTTCGATAAGGTCAGACTTTTATCTGTTGTTTGCCTGTTGAACGTGTAACTAGTTGCTCTCTGAACTGCAGTTGTTTCTGTAATGCGCATCAGCGTTGAATCAGCTACACAACATGGTTTTTATTGTCACACCTGCTGCTACGTGAAAATGCTTTTTGTTTTTTAACTCTTAAAGAAACCATAGTTTTAAAATAAGATTAGAACTACAAAAAATTCCACCTTATGTATCGATTTGTACCTTATGCTTTGAAAATCTATATATATATATATATATATGTGTGTGTGTGTGTGTGTATATATGTTTGTCATTTTTACGCACTGAATATTCTAAATCAAATAAAAACTAAATGTCTTCAAAGTGCCCGATAGCGTTTAACATGTTTAATTGTTATGAAACTACTGTTTTTAACTTGGAAATTATATTCAAATAGTAGGAATCTCTAAGCAATTACTCATTGAATAACTAATTACGTGTTTAAAATTGTATTGATTTCGTCAGTCGTTCTATGTTTTAACGCGACAGTTATACTCTGTACAGAATAAGTACGTGATTTAGAACACTTTACAAATAGTACGTATTATGTTTGACTTGTTTTTTTTATGTGAAAAATTACTTTATCGTCATAAAAATGCTTTCTTTAGGTATATCCCAAGAATAGGTAACTAACTTTATCGTCATAAAAATACTTTCTTTAGGTATATCCCAAGAAAAGGTAACTTACTTTATCGTCATAAAAATACTTTCTTTAGGTATATCTCAGGAAAAGATAACCTACTTTATTGTCATAAAAATCCTTGTTTTAGGTATATCCCAGAAAAAGGTAGCTTACTTACTTTACGTTATAAAAAATATTTTAGGTATATTCCAAAATAGTAGTTTGCTTACTTTATAAACATCCTTGTTTTATGTATACCCTAAGCTTGAATATTACAAATATTCTTGTTTTAGGTATACCCTAAGAAAAGGTAGCTTGCTTACTTTACGTTATAAATATTCTTATATTAGGTATATCTGAAGAAAACACAGCTTACATGTGTCCAGATGAGCAAGAACACCTTCAAGCTCTTTTAGCAGTCGACAGGAAGAAACGTGAAGCAGGTAATGAAAGCAGTTTGTCGATTATTAACTATTTGGTTGTTGTTTTTAGAATTATAATTTTTTACTTGGAGTTTCGTTACTATCATTTTAGATGAAATAAGGTCATCGCTTTGAATCTGGGCTTGTTAACACCGCAGTAATATACTTATCCCTGACATTTTTATGATCAGGATCGGATTAAGGATTTGGGTTACCCGGGACAAATTTTATAGGGGACACTCTCAAAACTGAACTTCGTAAATGAGTCAAGTACAATCAATACTAGTTATGAGCTATAGTTTTAGTATTACAAAGACACAAGATAATAATATAAAATACAAAATGGGTAGATAATATACCAAAATACTAATTGTAATATTTATAATACACAAAAAGTAATGACAGGATTTTTTGAAATAAATATATCTATGAAAGAACAAGCTTTAAGAACAAAAAAATGTAAGTTTATTTTGTTTGTAGTTAAGAACAAAGCTAGACAAAGGGCTATCTGTGCTCTGCCCACCACGTGTATAGAAAGCAGGTTTCTAGCGTTGTAAGTTCGTAGACATGCCGCTATGCCACTGGGGGGCAAATAAGTTTACATGAAACGACTAAAATCGCTGTTGTCGTAATGGTATACTTGAAAATATGGTTTTCAAGGACAAATCCAATTTTTTATATATTCTTTATGTCTGGATCCCTTCGATCCGGAGGGCCCGAGGTAAGTGCATCCATTTACCCCTCACCCCTTAATCCGACCCTGTGTATGATTGCTACTCTTTTACCGGAAATTTCTGGCTGTTCTAATACCGATATATGCTTGCTCTTGAGCATGAAATATATACTTGCTTGTCTAACATCAGATATGTGCTAGCTGTTCAACATCAAGTATATGCTTGCTAATTAACATATGATATATATGTTTGATATTTAACATCAGATGTATGCTTGCTCGTCTAACACCAGATATATACTTGCTGTTTAACATCAGATGTGAGCCTGCTCATCTAACACCAGTTATATGCTAGCTGTTTAACACTAAATATATGCTTGCTGCTTAACACCAGGTGTAAGCCTGCTCGTCTTACACCAAATATATATGTTTAACATCAGAAGCTCCTTACTGTTCTACCATAACATTATTATTGCTTCCTAGCAGTCTGGTGCATTAAGACTTACTGATAATAAAATAAACACAGTATCTACATTCTAATTTGTAAAAAAAATACAAAAAATGGTTTAGTCAATAATTCAACAAGCTAAAAGACGGAGGTACAATAATTCTATGAATGAGAAACTTGAGAATGATCTTAAATTCAGAAATGAATGCAATGTGTGACGAACTGAAAAATAAAAACTAAGAGAAATTTCCGAAGAGCGAGGATTAATATAATAACACTTAAAGGAAATAGCCCTAAATAAATGCGTCGGTGAATGATTATGATATTTTCCCAATGGTTTTACACAGATAACACAAGAGAAATCCAACCAACGGAGTTACTCAGCTCCTTCGTGAACCCAGCCATTAGAGGTGACACAACAGTACTGTATACAACCGAAATTTATGGTACCTATGCGAGAAATAATTACCCTAAAATATATCGGACTAAACACAGTGCTCTATCAGCTACAGATGTATTAAGTTCTGACACAAACGAACCATTTTCTAGAATTTTGATCACTGCAAGTCTTAAAAACGAACATTTACAAACTGCAAATAAACAAAGAATAAGTCCCACAAAAGTAATTTTTCCAACTGGCATAATATCGACTATAACAGGTACAGAAATTAACTATGATAAGACTACAGTTTATACTACAGAAATTCATAGGGAATATATTAATGGAACATATGCTCAGATTCTGAAAAGCATTTCAACAGTTATGTATCCTTCATCTTCCGTAAACAAAATTGAAACAAGTGAACCTGCTTTTCCTTCTTATATAGTGGAAAGTGGCTCCAAAGAATTTGCTTCCCTAAAGTCTGGTGAAATTTACCAAACTATAGTCAATCAACAAGCCTCGCCATTGAGCAAGTCCACTCCCAGAAAACATGAGGTAGAAAATTTTGAAAACGAAATTTACAGAGTACAAAACTACTATCCTCTTGGAGCACTAGGAACTGTACCCTCCGTATTTTTCTTAATGGGAGACAGACTTGTTCTAGACGATAGAAATCAATATGTAACAAAACAATACTCTTCTTTTCTGACAGAACCACTCCTTGTTACTGAATTTCGGGAGATTAATACATCCCCTACAGCAGAAAATACCGTAGTAAATGGTCTTACTGGTTCTTTCGTTCAGTCTGAGGATAATGTTGAGAAGACAACAGTCTTAGAGGTTGGGCTTCAGGATGGACACATTGGATCTGTTTTTCATGATCATGGAGAAGGATCACTTATTACTGTTACAGGTACAGAAGGAGTTTTTGTGCGCAAAAATCAGGATATAAACACGAGCTTTAAACTTTTCACTGGTACGTATATCAGAGGTGAAGGTCCCGAACAGGACACATACATGTTTTTCTTTGGTCACAGACAACTCCCTGAAACAGACGGAATATTCCAGTCGATTCATTCGGACAACTTGGTCAGTACAAACACAGTATTAACACGAGAAACAATCGGCTTGAATAAGTCACTATTAGATATAAAATCCAGTAGTCAAGCTTTTGAAGTTACACAAGGAAGTTACTTGCAAGGAAATTTAAACATTGACATGAGTGATGATATCAGTGATATTCTACCAAGGCTGCAAGCTGACACACAGAAAATCGGGACGAAAAAACAGATTTTATTAGGGCAACATCATATGAATGGAGAGGTCTTGGAAAATTTGACGATCCATGAATCTATGTTAAAAGTGCAAGAAACAGCCAAGGCTAAGTCAGAAGTGCATCAACTAAATACCACAAAACACACTTTAAACCCCCTTGGAGTGAGAAAATCAGAGCCACGCGTGTCGTACAAAGTACATGAAGATGCCATTCTAGATACGGTCGGCAAAGATTCAATTGATGAAATCGGAGCTGCAATGCCTGCAAATATTACTCGTGTCGCTACATATCCTGAAGGTTACTACAGAAAGGCCCGATATGAAGCTTCACAGGAAGATACTCAAAAACTATATTTAGAAACAAATACAAATGCAAGAAAGGTTCGGCCCATAAAATATGATATAATCATAACTGATACTGTCGAAACATCAATGACGGCTGACAGTACTTTTGGCTGGGGAGAATATATCAAGACAGAATCCCCAGGAAGGGACACAGCAAAAACGAACCATCTTATAAAATTTTCAACACACGTTATTTCTACCAAAGACAACACAAACAAAACAGAAATTCGACCAACCAAAGTCACTCAACAACTAGATTTACGTCTTACAAAAACAGTTGGTCAATTTAACCAAAATTATCACCCAATATCACTAGATGAGAAACTTTCGTATGACACGTTCTCTTCTATTTCTGAAATAAACCTCAATAGAAAAAACACTGAACCTGAAATACTCAATTCTTCATCAGCTGAAATTAGTACAACAATAACACTGTTTGGTTTTTCTCAATTTTCCACAATCATATCTGGAACAGAAGTGATGTTCTTGCCATTTTCTGTTTATTCTTCTGAAACAAAGAATTTATCTAACACTTATTCCACTGAAAACATAAAGGTAGAAACTGCAATAAAATCATCGGGAAACGTTATAGAAAAAGAAACTGTATCAAGAAATAAAGAATATTTAAAAAATATTCCTGCCGGAGAAAATAATCTCATAAATGGAACTTCAGATTTTGTGTCCGTTTCAGAAAATGACTCAGCCTTTCAGTCAATATTTTCTGTAACAAAAAATTATCAAAGTAGAAAAAAAAATGCGAGTAAAAGTGAAAATGAAGATCGATATTCTGTGAAGCTAAATTCGCCCATTAGTATAAAAGTAAATGAGCTTCAATCTGAATATATTTTGTCAGAGACATTAGAAAACAGTATGAACTTTAAAAATGATTCTGACGAATATCAACATAGAATCTTTATGGATCATCCAGTAAGCGTTATTACAAATGACGTAGTTAGCCCTTCACTATCAATGAATTATGATATTTTCACAACTTCTATTGGAATGCCACTTTATCCTACTGGTTTAGTAACATCCCTTACTGGGAGTGATGTAGATGACGGTGTAACAACGAAGTGGAAAACTCTTGTTTTTGGTACCTATGTCAATGGAAAGTATGCTCATGTGATCCAGAGTACTTCCAGTCTTTTATTCACGATCCAACAAACTAAAGAACCTATTGGTAACATTGTTGATTATAATAACGAAGCCAAAAGCTTATTTGATATATCATCTTTCGAACTGCTTCAATCTGACACGCAAAGTTCAAGCCAAAAATTTCATAAATGTCGGGAAAGTGATGATAACTGTTCAGTTTCTCCCTCGCCCAAATTTCATCAAACTGAAATAATAAATTCAGATATTATATCATTAGACATTGGCATAGAAGGTGTTTTAAACAGTAAAAGTTATTCCATAGACACAAAAGAATACATAGTTTCTGAAGATATTGCCAGTTTAGGGATTGTTAGTCAAAACAGTAGTGAAAGTAAAACTTATGTATCAACCGAACCAAAAGAACCAAATACCTACCAGTCAAACAAAGATAATTTTGTACTAGCACCAAAGGGCTCAAAAATAATTCGTGAACTAACTTCCTCGATATATTCATTTTTATCAGATCAAAAAATGTATAGTATTCAAAACAAACAATCAATATATGACACTATCAATTCTATAGAACCATACCCTGAGCTCTTGTCTTCGTTTTTGCTGGACTCCAGACAAAGTCATGCCAGAGAAATGATGGTATCTACTGATACTGAAATAAGCTCAACTTATAAAGCTGAATTACCAGTATCTGAAACACCTATATTTTCTGCTGAATCTAAAAATCAACAGATTGTCTTATTTCCTTCTGAGGTAACAAGTAATGGCCCTCAAGGATCTTCGTCAGTTATTTTGACAACAGGGTTCATTCTACCAAGTTTAGAAGTAAACTCAAAAGAGAAAGATGAGCTAATTCGAAGTAAAACTGAAATTGAATTGTCTTCCAAGAGCATCAGTAATAGTGCCTCAATACCTAGCATGTTAACAGGAAACTTTATAATACCTGTAAAATCTGAAACATTTATCTTACCAAATATTCAAGAGCCAGAAACAGTGTCATCAGGACTAATAAAGTATGATAAAAACGCCGAAAAACGGCCTCATATTCTTACAACTGGATTTATTTTACCAAGGCAAGTTACAGATGAACATTCCTTTATTGAAGGTAAGGAAGTAATAAGTAAGAATAGTGATAATGAGAACTTTGAAAGTACAGTGTCTCCAATAACTGAATCAACATTAACAGGAGGGTTTATTTTACCAAATTTGAAGTCAGAAGGTATCTCAAAAGTTATCAATTCTTCAAATAATCCAAGTGACCATGATTCAAGAGAGACCTCTATTAAAAATAAATTTAACCAGCTCAAGAAAACTACAGAAACTATTACAAATAATTTTTCTGGTGAAAATAGCACAGAAACTGAAAGAACTGACGCAACGTTGACAGGAGGTTTCATTTTGCCTAAAACTAATACAGAAGAGATTACATCTGTACTGATTTTACCCTCGCCCACTCTATCCGCAGACCACGTGCATAAAATATCTGAAGGCGAGAAAGTGATAACAGAAACCTATCCCAGAAATATAAACAATGTCAGTAAATCATTCATTGTAAATCACGAACATCAAAATACGTCGCTTATTGGGAGGCAAGTTCCTACGATAAAGCAAATCAGTATTGATAAGCCAATGCTGTCGTATTCGTCTCACAAGATAGAAAATATGTTACCTTCAATATCTTATCCTATTACAACATTTACTTACGTCACCACTTACCTGAAAGATGGAAATATCAAAGTTTCAACCAGTGAAGAAACTATTTCCCAAATATTTACTGACAGTGAACAGCGTCGAAGTGCACAAACTCCTAAAACATCTGTTACAGATGAAACGCTAGCACAATATATTCAGCCTACCAATACACCTACTCTCATTACTTATTATACTACATATACATATTATACAACATTTTTTAGGGAAGGTTCGAGCGAAATATCAACAAGTAAAAAGACCGTTACAAGCATTATTAACCCAACAACTACCTCGTCACTATCTGACAAGTTAACTCAAGCATATAGTATTTTAACATACCAAACAACTCATTACACCACGTTGACCTATTTTACCACATTGGTGAGAAAAGGTGTGACATCTGTAACCAGTCGAGAAGAAGTAGTGTCGAACGTTGTGACACCTAAAGTTCAACCCACGTTTACAGAAATAAAGTCTGAAATCAGATCTTTTACTCCTTCTTTCAGTGCGAACAAAGTGCAACAAGAAACTTACATCACATATAATACGTCAAACAAGAATAATGGAATGCCTGTTTTAAGCAGCCGTTTCGATGTAATATTGACAGATATAAACTACCAGATGAAAGATAATGATCAGAAACCTACAAAAAAGAAGTTCTTTGATTTTCCGAGTGACACTTCCATACTTAGTAACTCATGGCAACGGTTAAAAACTACTTTCTACACAACACTTACTTATTTTACTACGGTACTTAAAGGAGATAAAACAATCATGAAAACGAGTGAAGAAACAATCACCAACGTCGTTGCAAATGGTGTCACAGAAACCATTTCAAAAAGTGAAACTGCAGCGATTTCGACATCAGTAATACAAACTTTTTATACGACATACACATACTTTACAACTCTGCTCATAGGTGGCAGCACCACTGTCACTAGTAGTGAGAATGTTGTGACTAATACTAGAACTGTTTTTAATGATGCTGTCACTACATTTTTAGAAAAACAAGCACCCATCTTTACTTCAAGAGACGATACGTTTCCGTCAGCCAGTCTGAAAAAGGATTCCATAACTATCCCCCCTTTTGTGACGATCTTTAAGGAAGGTTCAACGATTATCAGACCCGATAACCTTAACGAAGGGCAACAGGGGACAAATCAAGATAAGGTAGAAAGTAAAATCAATACATCCACTAATTTTTTACTGAACTTCAAAGCAACCAAAAGTTATTTCACTATCTCTTATTCGAATAATATTCCAACTACATCTAGAAGTGAAGAAATACATATAGACACATTGAATGATAAACTACTTAAAATTCAGCCATCTGACGTGGCATTACCCAACTCTGTAGAAAAACAGTTCATAACAACACCTTCAGCTGTGATAAAAACTTATTATACAACCTATACGTACTTCACAACAAACTATATAGATAATGAAAAGTCTGTTTCAACACGTAAAGAAACTGTTACAAAGTACGTAACCACTACTGACGATATTCAGCCTACTTCTACACATGAGGTGATTACTCTTGCAACATCTACATTAGCGTCATCCTCTGAGACGCCTGTACTAGAAGGATCTTTCAGTTCTGAGCTAGATTTGAGCGAGCTGTTGGGGGGAGTCGGTGCACCTTCAATTCAATACACCACTTACACGTACGTTACTACTTTGTTCAGTGACGGAAGCACAATTATGTCTTCAGATATACAAGTTGTAACAAATGTTATTACAGGAACCCTTGATTTGGACGCCATTGCAAGTTCGGCAGCAAGTCAACTAAAACAAAATCAACAAACTCAAGCAGTACAAGATGAAAAAGAACTTCACATCTCACCAATCGTTACTACCAAAGTGACAACCTACTATACGATATTTACATACTTCAGCACAATTAATAAAGATGGAAGTACGTCCATTAGTAGCCAGTTGTTGACTGTTACTAATATAGCAACTAAAACAACTGTTTTGTCTGACAAAAAGATGTCTCAAGACCCAAGTGTAGGAGAGCAGACAACACGATATAGACGAGATATTGCAGTTACGCCTACAATCTTCTACACAACAACAACACATCACACAACAGTGTTAATTCCACATGGTGGTTCATCTATATCAAATCGCGTGAAATCCTCTGTTAGGTATTCTGAAGGTCATATTGGAACAAGGAAACCATATACAAAGTATCATACTACAAAGACAAATAACAGAGCATTCTATCAGATACGAAGACGTAGTGACGATGTATGTAAAAGTTGTAAAAGAGATGGTCAAGAAACTGTCTATTCTACTTTTACATACTACACCACCCGCTATATAAACGGACGCCCAGTTGTCAATACTCGTTATGAAACTTCCGCCGACGTCATGAATATAACTATTACAGAGAACGAAACACATAACTATAAGCAGGGGCATACCCACCCTGTTTATAATGCTGGTCCATCGAAAGTGCACCACACAACTTATACATATTACACAACTAAATTTAAAGATGAAACTGCTATTGTAAAAACTCGAAAAGAAACAGTCACCAACCTGAATACTAATACAGAACCTATTATTTGCCACACCTGCAGTTCAAGGGCTACTCAGACCTATTTTTATGCGCCAAATTTGAAAGAAACATCATATCTACCTTCTGGTTATTACGCTTCAGAACTAAGAAATTCCCAGAGACGTAGTGGACAATCTCGCTACATTTCTAGTTGTAATGAAGGCAATGATGACTGCATAGAACATGGATCAAGAAATAATTATAATAATAAAAGAGTTTTTGCAGATCGAAAAGTAATTTATGACAAAACTGATGTATTTCCAGATGAATATTTCAGAAATACATACAACACAGAAGCAGTAATAAATAATCTCAAAACGCCTATTTTGCCTGAACCAATTACATATTATTCAACATATACGTATTTTACAACTGTACCTAGGAATGGAGAAGAATATGTTTCAAGTAGAGTAGAAACCATTACAAATATTGTCAGAGATCTGGTGGTTCCTACCCGTGAGGTATACATACAGCGACACAAGTGGTCAAAAATAAAATCAGAATCATTAAATGACTTCCAAGACATGGAAAAAGTAGAAAATCTCGTGCATAATGAACATTTTAAACAGTCTTTTAGAACTCCCTTTTATCAACTAGTTGTTACTTCAAGAAAGGATAAACAACTGAAAAAACGAGGCAAATCTCGCCAAATATTTGAATGTAAAGAGGGCACATGTCAAAATCAAAGACCAACTGAAATAATTTTAAATTCGCGTGATGATGAAAAACGCAATTTGCAAGCAATTTTTGGGCAAACGTACAGGAACAAAAAACCTGTATATACACCAAAATATAAGAAAGATTTTGCTAATAGACAAAAAGAGAGCTTAAACCTCGAATACCCAGAGTTATCAACTTCAGTACCGTTTTATTCACCTATTACCCACAACACAGCATTGATTGATAATGTGCAACCGATTGTTAAAGAAACGGAAGTTGCCAACACAGTATGGTTTGATAATGTGGAGCCGATTGTTAAAAAAACAGAAAATACCAGTACTTATACGTTTTATATTAACGAATATTTTCAAAGGGATTCTAATATTCATTTAAAAAGAAAACTTCTTAATTTGCAAGAGGTTGGTGCTGAAAGTTATGGAGATGCTTTTTTAGGAGAAATAAATGTCAAGAATTTACCCTCACTTCAAGAAAGTCACGCAAGATTAGTAGTGCGTTCTGTAAACGATCAAAGTAGCTTGAATCCAACGGGTCTTCTCCAGTCCTTCGAAGCTAAAGATATAAATAATGGAATAACTACAGTATATGCTACAGAAGTTTATGGAAAATATATTAGTGGATCTTACACTCAGGTTGTTCAAAGAAAAATTCAGACATATCCCAAGTCTTTAAATGGAATTGATAAAACCGATATCCCATTAATTAGGCCAACATCTGCTAGCAGTACTCGAGATGAACCTCATACCACTAAAAACCTATCCAAAGTTGGTCTGTTGTCATCAATTGTAAACACAGAAATAAATGAGAAAACTACAACGTTTTACACTACAAATATATATGGGACATATATTGGTAGTATTTATGCTCATGTGGCCCAAACAACATCCGCTATAAAGAAACCTCAACTGACAAATGCAGCTTTAAACACAGCTCCTGTAGGACTGATATCATCTATAACTAGAAATGATTTTAATGGACCACTTACTACATTTTGGACCACCAAGATATATGGAACATATTTAAGTGGATTCTACGCTCATGTCGCGTCTACGTTTTCCACTGTCTTCTTTTCAGAGCTAAGTCGCACCACAGACTATGTTCACGCAACACGTGGCAATATCGACATTCCAGTATCAAGTCACACATTTTCGTTTGATTATCATAAAGATGGAGATGGAAAAGTTTACGCAGAAGCTACAGCTGAAAATTCAAAAAACTTATATTCCAGCTTTGGGGAATCCGAATTAACAATTAGCGTTTTTAACGGTCAAGAAAATTCCACACCAAAATTAAATGAATATAAAACTGGGCTGGTGAGAAGTCATGTCTCAACAACATTAAATAATGATGTTACAACACTGTTTACTACAAACATTTATGGGACTTTCATTCAAGGAGTGTATGCACAACTTGCACGAACAACCTCTCGCATAACATCAGCTGTGAGACCATCTTTTACAACGTCTAAATTTTCAACAGAATCTTCTACTTCTCATAAAACTGGTATCTTATCATCCGTTATCCATAGCCAAATTAATGGACACACAACAGTTTATTATACTACTGAAATCCATGGTACCTACATAGGACAGTATTATGCCCAAGTGGCTCGTACACGGTCCAGAACTGAAACACTACCCACGAAAACAAATAAAGTTTCTTCACAACCAGATGATTATAAAACAGGTGTTTTATCTACTAGTGTATATAGCAGTAAAATAAATAACGATTTGACAACACTATATATTTCTGAAATTTATGGAACTTTTGTTGATGGAGTGTACGCTCATATTCAGAAGTCTACAACTAAATTATTGTCACCTAAACCAACATCCACAGAAAAACACAAACCTACTCAGACAGGTCTCGTATCTGCTACAACAAGTGTAGAAGTAAATAATGGAACCACAACCCTCCATACCACCCAGATTTATGGAACATACATAGGAGGATTTTATGCACACATTGCTAGACAAACATCTGAAATTTTACCTATTACTAAACCTACAGAACGAGAAGAAACACAGGATAACCTTTCCACTGAGGGATTGATATCATCTACTGTTAGAACAGAGGTCAATGACCGAACTACAACTCTTTATACTACAGAAATCTTTGGAACACATTTTAATGAATTTTATGCACATGTTGCTCGAACTAGTTCTACTGTTATTACACCAACCTCAACAAAAGAAAACATCAAAAATACTGGCCTGATATCAACTAAAACTTCGAGTGAGATCAACGATGGGATTTTAACCATTCATACAGTACAGGTCTTTGGAACCTTTTTTAATGGGTTTTATGCGCACGTGGCAAAAAGCACATCAAGAGTATTAACAGTTCCTGATAGCTCATCAGAGGAAGACAAAACTGCTTTTTATCTTACTAGTAGTCAGGAAATAACAACAAGTTACCACACTGCAGATGATATTATTACCAGAAAATACACTAGCAGAGAACTGCACACATCACCTATAGATATCGAAGCATCTCTATCTGCAGACGTCTTCCATTCGAAAGAAACTAGCTTTTCTATACAGTTTAAAAATAGTGAAGACAACAAAATTGAAGAAGCTACTTCACATCCTGAAACAGAAACTGTTCAAGGTATTCAAACTGATCCAATTACAAACAAAGAAACGAAATTATATCCAAGTCCAGGTGTCAATTCGGATAATCTTTTGCAATATTCTGATGATTCTATTACTTCTCCATTAACTCCAAGAGAGTTTAAGTACAATGAAAATGCACACGAAGAAAAAAGCAAGTACTCGGTCCAAAATTCAAATTCTGTTTTTGATGAAAATAAAACAGTTCATAAAGAAAGTGTTTCAAAAGAAGCTGAATATTTGGCTACTACAGTGAAACCAACAGAACGGAACGAGGTAAGGACTAATAACGAACCTGATGAGTATGATTATTTTGATGAATATAGTGAAAATCTTTCAGAAAATGAGAAAAACGTTGATGAAATTAATGTCAAAGAGAAAAATATTCCTAATAACGGGTATAAAAGTTTAGTTTCTGAAAGGCCTTTATCAGAAAAAAATAAACAAAAGGATGACTTTTATTACGATGATGATTATTCTTTCGAAGACCAGAAGCAAAATCTTCAAGGCCAATTACATGAAGGAACAACAGAAGGGCCACATTTATATGCCTCAAGCCAAAGTCAGTTAGAAATATCAAGAAAATCTTTCAGGGTTAGAAGTTTCAGACCCTTTTCTAGGCCAACGAAAACGTTAGAAGAGAATAATGATAATAATCACAAAGATGGTTCTAAAAGTAAAACATTCAATGTTTCAGGTGAAAAGCCCTCCTTACCTAATCCTATCGAAGAACAAACTTCCAGAATAAATATAAGGCCATTCCGTTCCAGGTCCAGACCAACATTCCTTGCTCCAATAAGGTCTTCTAGTAAACCTTCTTTCACTCTGAGGCTCCGGAGACCTTCTTTCACTCGCCGATTTAGTCCATTTGGAACAAATTTTGATGAAGATGCCGAAGATATTCAGAGTGGAGAAAATCAAAAAGTAGATGGTGAGGTTACAGAAAAAGAAGAGCAGGAAGAAATTGAAGCTAGCGAAGCTGTACTAAGCTCTGCAAATCCCCAGGAACTATCAGAGGAAAACAAAAAGAAACGGCCCTTCCTGTCAAGAACAACAAATCGTTTTTCTGTTAGTCGAGGAAGACTTCCATTTTTGAAAGGTCGAAGTTCAACCATTTCTTTGCCGAAGGCTGAGGAAAGATCTAACAAAGAAGATACATCTTTTGAAGAAGATAATAACACGGAAGACTATGAAAATACAGAATCACCCAAAAAAGAGACTTCTGAAGAGGAAGGACAGTATCAATTTAGGCGAACTACTTTTAGACGACGATCTCGAATATTTGGAAGAAGAAATTTTGGGAAAATTGGTAGATCATCTCGAACAGAAGAAGAGAAAAACGAAAATGAGGAACTCGAAGTTACAACACCTAATACTCGTAATGTTCGTGTTCGTTTACGACGACCTAAAGTTGATGTTTCCAGGCAGCATAGAACAAGTCTGCGGACTTCTTTTAATTCGGTGAACCGTGATGACAATGAAAACGGGAGAACAATATCACATAACAGATTTCGTTTAAGAAACCAAAGGGAGAGATCATCTTATGAGACAAGACCAAGACGAAAATCTTCTTCAATATCCACCCAGAAGTCTACGAAACCAAAAACTCAAAGTAAAACTCCAGTAACTGTAAGTTCTGTTGTTACAACAATAAAAACTTTACCTATATATCATGGATTTCGGACGTCGTATGCCACCTTAACAACGACTGCTGTTGAATCAACTATTATTCAACCTTCAGAATATTCAACTGTCTCTTCAGAAGGCACAGTGAAAACAATATATTCTTCAAAAGTCGGAGTTCCAGCTTTAAATGGACCGATTGAAAACTTATATACCACAGTTACAGAAATAATTATAACAACTACAGCATGGGAGTCTGTTAGAACTGTTCAAAGAATAATTGGATACAGCACCAGAACTGATATAATAACAAGCCACCAAGTATATACAACACTATCAACACTATATAGTACTATTACACCAGAGGTAGAAACATCGTCAGTTATGCAACCACCTTTTCAGGCTCCCTTTTTCCCTTCCCCCGTGCAAAATAGTGTTAGTTATATAACGTCTTCTAATTCGTATGTCACTACTGAAACAATTGTCTCTACAAAGGTACTTCCAGTTTTCTTAAGAGGAAGAACGCACTATCGAACTCTTACAAGCACAACTTTGTCCGAGAGCACCGTTGTTAAAACCTCAACTATTAAGATTCCTCAAGCTCAAACTCCTCCGCCATTTATCCCACAGCAATATTTTCCTTTCCAACAGTTAACCACACAACTGACATTTTATGTCACAGGTGTTGATGGTGTTTTAAAACCTGTGGTTACAAACGTAGCAGTTCCTTTCTTTCAACAACCAGTAATCCATACGAAAGTTGCAAGAAGTTTACATAGCACTAGATTAGAGCTTGAACCATTACAGTATGCGGATTTTTCCTTTTTATTAGAACGAAAGGAAGCAGAAACTAACACAAATTTGTTAAGTTCCAGGTTAGAATTATTAAATATAATGCTCGATGCATCTGATTCTTCAATTCAAACAGAATCACTAAAAAATATGGAACTTGGGTTTCAAAACACAGGATATTCAGATGATCTTACAACTTTATTCAAAGGCTCAACCACAGAAATCTATGAAGAATCAGCTATATTTTTAAAAAATTCTTTACGAAAACCTTCCGAAATCCCCAAAAAGCACAAGTATGTAGAAACAAAAGATATATATGATACGAAAGAAAAGTATGGATTAAACTCTTCCTTCAACAAAAGGAAACTTCAGCAGTATGAAGATACCGAAAGTTACTCAACGTTTGATACGAAATATGAAGATTCTCAATACCTTACACATTCGGAAGATGAGAAAGATTCACACCTATCGTTTAAAAGAGAAGAGAAAACAGATTCTGTTTCTGCTGATAACTCCAGTCCAGGTGAGTAAATATTTTTGAGGTTTAATGTTGTAAGTAGCTAATGACAGTAATTTAAGAACCTTTCACTGATTGATTTTATGTGACCATACTTTAATAAAAAAGATAGGTTAACAATGGTACGTATATACCTTATACACTGTATAAAAAATGCGAAACGCAAAGGTAATGGTAAATGTTTTGGGAGAACAGTATATCACTGTAAAATTTAAGACGATCCATCATTCATTTCATTGTATGCAGCTTATTTTTATGGTATATATACGGCTAATCTCATGGTGGCTAAGCGATAAGTTCAACGGCATATAATGGTAGAATTCAGAGTGCAATCCTCACGACAGACACAGTGCGGCTTTGCACCAAAACAAATGAACATGGTTTATTCATTACTTCATGACATTTACAGGGCGTTACTATTGTACAAAAATGTTCTAGGCTGAACATTTAACTAAACGTTTCACTAGGTGATTTTTTTCTAATCATTCCGACAGTATTTTCTATTTGATGTTTTGCGTGTGATTACAAAATCCGTGGACAGTTATTGATAAAAAAGCAAATACATAGAGATAAAGCCTGATCATTGTATTATGTTCACATTTTCGTATTACTTATACATACCTGTAAGGAATGAACAGTTATTAACTCATACACAAATAAATAGAAGTATTTTTATGTTCATATATATATACATATATATATATATATATATATATACATA
>NW_013667388.1:53334-108509 GCF_000517525.1 Limulus polyphemus | reverse complement strand
TGATTATGTGAAAAAATAATAACATAGTGTATAATATTTCCAAAACAAAGTTTAAAAGTGTATATTAAGCCTACTTAATTTAAGCTTGAATGAAAGTCAAAGGGACAAATGAAGAGAGTATGTTGACAAAAGTTGACTCCATTTTCCAGTTTGTTACCTTAGATTATCATGGAGTTCAGAGATATGTGATATAAAGTAGAATAGATCTTCGTTTTGAAAAACTGGCCATTTTCCAGTTTCTTACTTTAGATTATCATGGAGTTCAGAGATATGTGATATAAAGTAGAATAGATCTTCTTTTTGAAAAACTGGCCATTTTCCAGTTTCTTACTTTAGATTATCATGGAGTTCAGAGATATGTGATATAAAGTAGAATAGATCTTCTTTTTGAAAAACTGGCCATTTTCCAGTTTGTTACTTTAGATTATCGTGGAGTTCAGAGATATGTGATATAAAGTAGAATAGATCTTCTTTTTGAAAAACTGGTAAGATATGATTAATAAGAATACGTTAACATGTATTTGTATTTCCCAGTTCTTTATCTTAGGTTATAATGAAGAATATGAAAACCAGAATAGCTTTATGTTTTTTTGAAAAACAACAAAATACGTATATTTGTATTCAACATTTTTGTGTATGCTGATCTAAAATTTCCAACACAATTACTTGCAGTTAGAAGAATCATTTTTCATATGTTGTTTACGTTTTGAATAACAGTTGAATTTTGTTTCACATAAGGTTTTTCAATAGTTCGTAAGATTTTTTAGATTTATTTTTATCATAAGTTAGTATTTATGTTATCCACAATTTCCTATCTCATAATATAAAAAAACATAAAACTTTTATTAAATTATATAGTAACATAATTATCAAACGTATCATATTTCAATGATTATACAAATAGAAGATTGAAAACAGAGATTAACCATAAAAGACGTGCTTAAAATAGAAAACACACTATTGCTAATTATTTTACCAGAAATTTATAAACAATGTCGTGGAGACATATGAAACACTTGACTGTAATTGTCTTAACATATGAAAATTAAATTTTTGGACTAAAACACAAGCTATTTCTGTTTAAATAATTAATGATTTATTAAACACTTGAACAAGTAAACACCTTAAGTATTCAGCTTCTAACAATAAAGTCAGGTATTTTTATGGTATTGCTATATATAACATTATATACAACTGTTTATACTGCTTTTAGGATAAATATCAGTAAACTTCATATAATGTTTTGAATTTTATATCTTGTAGCTCAGCAATACAAATGCTATTTAAAACAATATTTTTACCTAAATGTATAACCAGTTATTTGGACATATTTAATAAAGTAAGATACTTTAGACATATAAATTGTTTAAATGCTCATTAATCAGTATTTGTTTCTATAAAATAATGGTAATCTACCTATCCATTCAAAATCAGAGAAAAATTTTACCCCTTCTAGTTCCTCCTTTCTGTTTAATTCTCGTGTTATATTTTGTCAACACTGTTTTACTGAATGTGGGTC
Organism: Limulus polyphemus; assembly: GCF_000517525.1. Classification (NCBI taxonomy): domain Eukaryota; kingdom Metazoa; phylum Arthropoda; class Merostomata; order Xiphosura; family Limulidae; genus Limulus; species Limulus polyphemus. The sequence goes on along the minus strand of NW_013667388.1, from coordinate 106,990 downwards.
TAATGGGCTTAAACGTGAAAATATGACAGTATTTTATAGTGTATTTTTGTTTTATGAAGAATATGCTTTCAAAATCCAGAAAATTTACGACAATTGAATTAAAATTAATATTTAAATTGTTAATGTAAATAGTTAATTTTCTACGACAGATCTAAAGACAAAAGAAGGAACTAAAGAACAAATAGAATCAGTTACAGAAAAAACTTTTTCACAAGACGGTGCAAGTACTAGAGAGATCATCAAAAAAGGTCAAGCTATTATCCGTAGAATTAAACCTTCCGTTGGTAGGCTAAATCTCCAAAGGCGTCGGCCTGTGATCATCAGAAGAAACAGAATAAACCAGGTCTTATCTTTACCAACTTCAACGTCAGTACAAATCAAAGGTTTGTCGAAGTTAAGTTTGGATCAGGCTATTTCAAGGCATAGTACAGAAGAAAGATATGAAAGTTCAATGCCTAAGCCCATACGACGTATAACACGTCTTAAACGTCCGTTAGGACGATCATCAGGAAATCGACGCGTTTTTGTAACCAAAAAAGTGAACCTAGAAGATTCATTAAAAACAGAGACATTTCTGCAAGCGAGAGGCCCAGTTTTTGCTAATGATGATGTCAGTACTGAAGAACTCACTGATGCTTTGAACTCTGTGTCGCTTCAAAACGTTTTGTTTTCAAATGCATGGCATTTGACATATTATACGACTTTTACTTACTTCACAACATTTCTTCAAGGTACTGTTCCTCATTTTACAAACAGGGAAGTCGTCAAATCACGTATTGTCCTACAAACACCTAGTCCTGAGGAAGTGAGCATTATTCATGAAAATTCAGGTTACAAAACTGTTCTCGATGAAGAAAAAAACATTCCTCTTGGTTCTAGACTTCAAGAAGGAACAACAACGATCGTAAACCTTAGGTCCAGAGTTCAGATTTTTAACAGTAATATTCAACAGGGGATGTTCACAACAGTAACTGCTCAGACACGTAGCCATGAAAATTTCTTGGAAAAGGAAAGCGAAACGATACCAAATACAGAACTGCAGAAAATTCAGATCCATAAGTTAGATTCAATTGCAAAGACCTATTACACATATTTTACTTACTTTTACACTTTTTATGACAGTTTTAAAACACAAGAATCAAAACGCACTGAGATTACATCAAGTACTGCAACACAAGGTGAGGAGCTTCAGAAGAATACTTTCATAAACACCATAGACACTAATGGATATATTACTCTTCTTCCATCAAGTCGAATCATAAATCTTGGATCTACACATGTAGATGGCACTACAACTCAAGTAAACCTCGGTCTTCAAACTCTTGTAAAGCTGACGGGAATACAAAATGCTATTGTTCAAACAGACCTACCAGAAGAAATAACTCAACCAAGTGAAGCTAGTTCCTCACTTTTGGCATCAGATTACGTTAATGGGCAATCTCAAGTTCCAGAAAAGTACTCTTCTTTATTTGATCACGCACAACTACAAGCATCTTATGTTTCACCTGAAAATGATAATTTGTGGAACCAGCATTCTTCTACACTGGATGCTACACCCGAAATTCCTACAATAAACCAAACAGGAAGTACTTTGTTTGATGAAAAATCTCAGTTGCGTGTGATAAAATCCGTAGTACGAAAACCTTTTGGTGATCTTAAAAGTCGTACATTCCAAAAACGACCGGGTATACGTGTTAGAGTGAAATATATTACATCAAATGTTAAAACAACATCTGAAGCGAGACTCACAGCTTTGCCTAGTGTGGACCTAGAACTTAGTAGTACTTTATACTCTGATATTTTCACTGTACTCTCTTCGGAAAATATTGTACCAGAATTAAATGAAAATTTAGTGAGTGACTTATATCACGTTTCTGAAGATATAACTTCAATGCCGATACTAACGTCAATATTTGATATCTCAAAAATAGAGGTATCAACCTTAAGTAATGGGGAAACTGAATCAACATCTTCGCTCCGAAAAAAAGTTAATACAGTAATCCGAAAATCTAGCGGAAGTATAAGACCTAGTAAAACAAATGTAAGATCTCACCTTAATATGACAAACCTACCTCAATATTATATTGTTACTGGAAGTATTCCATTGGGACCTGATCATCCGTCAATAAGACTTTATGACGTCAAAGTAAGCAAAAGCTTCAAACCTTCTTCCAAAATACTTCTTTTGACGACTGGCTCTAAGGATTATCCAAACAGTTCTGGTACACCATTATTGCTGTACGAAGCGGTAAAATCAAGGCAAGAAGCAAACGGAACATTCTCCATAACTACCTCGCCCACTGTCCCTCACACAGTAGGAGATGAAACGCTGTACACATCAATGAAACAAACACATTCACGTATCGCAATCCAGTCTGTTGGTAAGTGTTTTTTCTACTATTTTGATTTATATAAATTTAAAGAAAATCTAATGGAATTAAAACATTTGTGCGATTTTTTTATTTTCGTAAGATGGCATCTTGGTTTAAGAATTTTCAAGGGTTCAATAGTATTATCTCACAAAATGGTCGATTTGAAAACAGAAAACAAGCCAGTAAAAATGAATTTTATATAGTGCAGTGTAACAGATAAGTATTTAACGACATGTATCGAGTTAATCATTTAGAGACATTTTGTATTCATTATGCCTTATTTTGTTTGGAAGAAAACAACATATTTTACCTGTATCTACGATATTTTGAGTTGACTTTTTTCGCCACACTGAATATATATATTTATATAGGATTTGAAAAATATGTAACATTTATATTCTTCTCAGCTGTTTAGCAAGCTGTTTAAAATACTAAAAATAAAAATTAGCTCAATCTATTATTCAATTCAACACTTGCCACTCAGTAACAAGTGGTGAATAGAATGATGAAATGGGCTTCTTACTTGTTTTTAGTACTTTATTTAAATTGTCATTTCTCATCACTATCGTTAGTCGAAAACAGAAACACATATGAAATTAATGGATATATTTTTTTTTATACTAAATGTTATTATCAAATGTTAGTGGTAAATTTCTAAGGAACAGAGTCCTATAATTAAGACCTGATATAGCCTGAAGTTTAGGGCAATCGACACACAATATCTTGTTCGCGGGGTCGAAACATGTCGCATTATACGGGCATTATAATGTGACGGTCAATCGCACAATTCTTTGGTAAAGTATAGTTCAAGAGTTGTCGTGAGTAGTGTTGAATACCTGCCCTTCCTCTAGTCTATCAATTCTAAATTAGGGAAGGCTAACGCAGATAACCCTTCAGTAATTTTGCACAAAACTTCAAATTATAATTAAGATTTAAATTTAAATTATCATGTTTAACATAGCTTAATTTCTAGTCCACCTCATTTAATTTTGTATATCTTTAAAACTTTAATTGTGTCTAACTAAATCACCAAAATGTATTGATTAGTTGTAATTTTATGTATCGTAAAGTGAAACAAGTGTTGCTCTACAAGTTTATAAATATTGTGAGGCGAAGCCATGAAGCCAGTTGTGACATATAAGTTTATATATTTCGAAGCGAAAGAAGTTTTAACATAGAAATTGATATATTGTAAGGCGAAGCTAGTTTTCACGCACAAGTTTATATACTGTGAGGCGAAACCAGTTTTAACATACAAGTTGATATACTGTGAAGCGGAGCAAGTTAACCTTACCAAACTCTACATTTTTAGGTTAATCAAATTGGATTGATGTCTGAATTTCTATAGAAAACCATGTATAGCAACTATGTATAATTAATGAGACTGTACAACAACTATGTATAATTAATGAGGATGTATAGCAACTATGTATAATTAATGAGACTGTACAACAACTATATATAATTAATGAGGATGTATAGCAACTATGTGTAATTAATGAGACTGTACAACAACTATATATAATTAATGAGGATGTATAACAACTATATATAATTAATGCGGATGTATAGCAACTATATATATAATTAATGAGGATGTATAGCCACTATGTATAAAAAATAATACTATATAACAACTATATATATAACTGATGAGGATGTATAACAACTATGTATAATTAAATAGATTGTATAGGAATTATGTATAATTAATGAGACTGTACAACAACTATGTATAATTATTGAGATTTTATAGTAATTGTGTGTATATATTACTTAGCTACCATATGTTTTTAAATTTCTTCATCACAGTACACTTATCAAATGGTTTTCCTTTCCGTCTATTGTTAATGGACAGTTTTATTTGAGATAAAAACAACAAACTTAACTGGTTTGGAATATTTCACAAATCAAGCACTATGTTTAAAGGTGAAAGTTCGTTACAGCATTAAAGTTGTTGTTCTCTTTCCATTAGAAAAAAGCATTACAAAATTCGCACCTTAGCACATTTGTGGTCTAGCGTAATCTGTAGAATAAAAATCATTGCTTGAAGAATGAAACATATTTTTTTCATGCTGGAAAACAGATCGCGCATCATGAGTGTCATATCTAGCTGCAAATTTATATAGTCCCCAAATTTTCTTTTCTGTAAAAGAATGCAAATGTATGTGTAAATAGAAATGATCTCTATACTAAAAACATTGGCGCTTCAGCCACCAGTAATATCATTTTGAGTTTCTTTTTAATTAATTAACGTAAAACGTTTTAAGATATATTATCAAATAGGTGGGTACCACAGCAGTACGTACCTTATCATAAGCAGTTTGCAATACTATCATTAAAACTTCTAGATCTCAGATATTATGTGTTAGGTCCGTCTTGTTCAGAGAACTAAGCTAGAGTTAAATGTTAAATTATTTGATTCATAAGAAATACGATAATATTTGGAAATAGTGTTTTAGCTCTTTGACATGGTAATCTATGTACAAATTTAATTTTCATGTTTTAATTTATGTATGTGAATAATTGTAATTAACGTACTTACAGTTCCACAATCAACGAACTATTCTACTGTGTCTGAAGAAAGCTCTCCTCCTTCAATTAGCTTTCAGAACAGTTCGCCATATCTAGAGTTTCTTACTCCAAATTTTTATCCAAAGTCCGATGAAAACCCCAACTCTTTGTTTCTAAATTTATCAGGTAAATATGAACTTGAATGTGATAAATAGTCATTGTAATTTGGAGATGAATTCGTATAAGAATGTTTGTATCTATTTGAATTTTTTAAGATTCTGCAATATTTAACTTTTATGTCATTCAATGTATCCACACTTGGGCGCCTAAAATGACAGAAGATTTGAATATTAGATTTGCAAGTTAGTGATCTGTGAAGAATGTCTTAGATAGTAACAGAGAGAAGGCTATTTTCACTAAATTTTCCGGTATGGGTAGTAGAAAACGTAGTTTAATATTTGTATTTCCTGTATAAAATTAAATATGTTAGTCTTAAGTACTTTCAATAGAGTACTCTAGTTAGATTAATATAAGGTATTCTAATAAATATTACTTTGTACATATATATGAATATTTTTAGACTTCATTGACTAACGGTAATAAATTAGAAAATATTATCATTTTTTTAGGAACAAATACAGTTATCCCAATCTTAACACCGGAAGAACTCGATATGATTAACATACTCATAAATGGCATAACTACCAAAGTTGTTGATAACCAGACACTTCTAGCAACTAGCAGTGTAGATGGATTGACAACAACACCGTTTAAATTTCCTGTAGTGTCTGAAGAGGTGTCAGTAGTGAGTGGTATCCCAAGCATATCATCTGTTTTTCAGAAAGATGCTAAAAACTTACAGAAACTTTACAGTGCCTTCACTCCTTACTCAACACTTCAATCGGAAAACTCTTATGTCATTTCTAATTATAAAGAAATTGCATCCAATGTGGTTACAGTTCTTGATACAGAAGAAACTACCTCTCCCACCACCTCTTTTGTGTTCGATACTCAACTGCCTCACGATATTTCAACCCTGAAACAAACAGTTCAACAACTCAGAACATCTACTGTCGTCAGCCCGTCCACTCTCTTTGCTACACTTTTTAATGGAACAAGCTCGTTTGTTTCTGCAATAGAAGACATCTATTCTGAAGTCTACACAGTTACTGAGCTCGTCAGTGTTATAGATGGTTTGAGTACAACTCTTTTGACAAGAGGTTCTCCATCAACGTCAATTAAATATTCTGAAACCATAGAACCAACCTCTGTTTATTCCACTATAATAGAATACACTACCTATACAGATTCTGTTACTCTCTTTCAAGAAAATTCTTCAGTAATCTCAGGCATTGAAGAAGGGTTGTCTAATGTGAACACAGTAACATTGCATAGTTCTATTGCAGATTTAAGTTCCACGATAATAGCAACAAGTAGTAGTTCAACACCACCAGCCATCAGAAACAGTTTGGTTCCACTATCTATTAGCAGTTTTTCACCACAAGATAACAATGACTCATCTCCTGTGCTCAGTTATGTACCATCTGATGAACTACCTACATCTATAGCTGGAAAAAGTTTGAGAACAAATATCCCAAAGAGCTCTGCACAATCGTTTGACAATACATCATCTTCTGCTACCACATATCTTGACAAATTCACCACTTCTAGCAGCACTTCAGAAAACACAGAAGTGCCTCAAATAGTGATTACAAAAACTATCACAGATACTAGCTATTCCACAAACACTCATTACATTACACTATTTAGGGGCTCACAAACAACATTGTCGTCGATTGAAGACGTACAATCTAAGATGGTAACAACTACTGCCACAGAAACAATTAGACGTTCCGTAACTCCCAATCCTATTGATACAAGTGCTATTGAAGAGATATATTCTAAACAAATATTTTCTATTATTGCTTCTAAGACAATTCCCAAGGGGCTACCTGAGATCTCTTACCCACAGCTTGTGTCATCTTTGCAGACATATCTCACCACCTATACATACTACACGACTCTACAAAATGGAACAAACACGATAGTATCCAGCAAGGAAGATTTAGCCACTTCGTACATAACTGTTTTTATTGCAGAGAAAACTCCTCTAGGTAGCACAACGGCATCATTAAATAAGCCTTCATTATCGTACACAACTACAACTGATTACAGTACTTACACATTCTTCACCACTCTGTTTGATGGCGAACGTCAAGTGATTATTACAAATCACCAAGCGATTCCACATGTCAGAACATCGTCAATAACACTTTCTTCTGAAGTTTATCCAAATGAAGTTTTATATTCTTCTAAGAGTGTTTTGACTTTCTTTTCTACATATACTTATTATACGACATTTTTAACTGAAAACCAAACAACTATTTCTTCAAGTTCAAGCTTAGTCACACAGTTTCTGACAATACACCCAACTACAACAAAGACAACAGAATCAAAATTTTTATTGTCCAAAACACTTTCTTTAACAACTAAAGATGCAATATTTACTGTTCTTGAGTCACTAGAACCCACAGCCGTATTAGAAAATTCCTTAATTTCAGCACTTACCACTACGAATAAAGATAATATTTTAGAGAAACCCATAATGTCAATTTACATTCGTAGTGATACAGAAGAATATGAAGGGATTTTCAATCAGAATAAGTTCACTTCTTCAATGTCAGCGACTAGTGAGTTGGAAACTATAGAGAGTATTGTCACATTAATACCTAAAGCTGACTTAGATTATAAGACAGCGCTAGCAGCAGCAGATATTTCGGCTGCAAGGGAAGAAGAATCTAGTTTGTCCATGGAGGAGGAATTTTCCAGCAAAATACAAATAAGTAGCTCTAGGATGGTGATTGAGAAAAAACAGACTGTGACACCTACTGCTGAAGAAGAAGAAACGGTGCTTATTTCCAGTTTTATGTCTTTAGAAACTAGAGAGATGCACAAAGATTTCACACTTACAGCATTAAGCAAAAAAAGTAAAACTGGGGAAGGAAAAGTGACTGAGACTATAACAAATACAAGTAGTAATACGCATTCCCTAGTCAGCGGAACTTCTACAACAGTGATTGATGGATCTACTGTTGTTTTCTTTACGGATTTCATTTCATCAGATTCCACAAAGTCGAAATCTGTCGAATCTACGACGGTTGTCATCTCAAAAGAAAGTTATTTCTCATCCGAAACTCCAATGAATATATCCAAATACAGTGAGGATGAGAATGGAAGTATTTTGAAATCACTAAAAAATGTAGAAAATGCAACTCAAGCAACAATAAATGCTACAGACGAACTTATAATCAGATCAAGTGAGTTTGTATTATCATCTTCTATTGCAAATGAAAAATACAAGCTTAACGAAACAGTAAATAACGAGAAAGAAAACATCCAGTCAGGTTCAGTTATTGATTTAAAAGACCTTCTTGAAGGAAACGTTAATATAGGTGGTAACTTAATAGAAGCAGTTAAAGGTATTTTAAATATGATTAATATTACGGGAGTTGCTAAAAATGAAGCAAAAGGAATTATTCCAAACGTAACCTCAGAAGAAAGATTTGAAGGGTTGTCTGTTAAACTTTCTATTGTTGACGACAAAAATAAACCAACTGGACGGTCACTAGATATTTCTAATCATAAAGATATGAGACTGGGCGAAGTTCGAAGTTCAGAAATTTTACCTCATAAGGAAAAACCTCATAGTTTTCAAGAAACTCGAAAATCTGTTGAGATAAAAACCATCATCTTTGAACCAACACCTGGTTCTAAGTCCATAAATGAAGACACATTTACATTAGAAGGAAGTATACAAACGACTTCTGGAGAAATATCTAGTGGTACAGTTACACCAGGAATCGAAGCTGAAAGAAGTACTACAATGATCATTGGTTTCAAACCAATATTTGTAAACACGCTCACAGAACATTCCCGATACAGTTCAGGCCTAGAATCGACATATATTTCTCAAATAACGGCTCAACTTGGATCTTCAGTTACCGTGGAAACGTCAGCTGAATCTGGTACAAACATGGAAGAAGTACTTTTTAAGGGTGAGACCACAATATTTGGAAGTGGTTTCATTCCACTGTTTGTTAGTAATGACAAAACACTTATCCCAGATGGTCAAATAACTATATCTAAGCCCTTGACAGATGCTCAAATAACATTGTTTCCTCTTTCTGGTCGGGAGAACCAAGTTGAAAAGAGTCTTAAAAACGAAGACAATTCAAGTAATATTAACACACGTACTAGTTACGTTACTAGTTTGGAGTCTACAACTCGAACGTTAACATTAACAACCACTAAACTATATTATACTAGGGATGGTCCACTTACAATAACTTCTGTCTTTACTACAACAATCGTACCGCGTACATTTGTGTCTACTATAATTGGTAGCAAGACTATTTTAGGAACAGTGGCCGAGCCAACAGAGCCAGTGAAGCTAGAGAAAACAGTGTTACCCACAGAATCAACAACAACGGTTACTACAACAACACTTGTCTTTAATTCAATTACTACAACAATAGTTCGTACTTTGATTTTGCGGACCGAAGACGTAAAACCAACAGAAACATTCAAAACATTATCATCCACAACTTCTGTGGACAAGTCCAATGAAGGTGTTAACATAAGATTTTTCCCTGGAAATAAAACAACTCCAATACGAAATACCTCATTCAAGGAAAAATTACTTGTAATACCAAGAATAAAAACAGAATCGACCAAAACTATGACACGGAAACCCTTTTTGTTATTCAGACCTAAACATCGTTCAACTGTTCCCACAAGTCCTGCCCCTAAAGTAATCGGTCCACTTCCAAAACTGAGATTCCCCACGAGGCCACCTATTCCACCTCCAACGGCTCCTCCTCCACCAGTATCAACAACCTTAAGTGAAAAAGATTCAGAAGATGAAACTGGCCAGGAACTTTGCATTCCTGAATGTGATCCAACAAATAAAGAACTATGTAAAAAGACTCCAGATGGATTATCGTGCGACTGTAGACCTGGATTTGCCCGAACTAAAAACTCTATAAAATGTGAAGGTAATTTTTGTACTAGTTACAAGGAAATCATTTTCTGTTAAGTATTCTTAAGTTTAATATAACGATATATTTAAATTTTAAATTGCATCAAAATGACGAAACACTCTTTTGCCGATTGCAATTGAATATGTTGCTGTAATTTAGAGACAAATAGGATATTTATGTTTGAAACGACTTAAATGCATGCACTAAAATGTTGTGACGATGAAATATTTAATACTTTTATTTGTTTATTATTTAGCTGTTACACGACTAAACTCAATCTGTTCCATTAGCTATGATAATTTGCGTTTAATAATACATATATTTTTAATATTCTGCTTTTTTTTTAACAGAGGTTAAGAGTTTTGTACTTGTACTCCGTATAGCGAAGATGAAAGAGTCTCTTCTTACCTATAAAACTGAATTTTCGAACAGCTTTTCTCCAGAATTCAAACAGCTGGCCGTGTTGGCTAAGAATGGAGTAAGTACATGTGTAAAAAGTTACCAACTCCTTGCATTTTTAAAACTCAAATTAATTTATATATTTGCATTGATTTTTTTTAAACAACAACAAAAAGGAATACTGTAAAGCGCAAATTTTTTTATTGAAAAGTTCCCCTTTGATTTTTTTATATTAATTTTACTAACCTGTTAACCTTTAACTCTAAAGAAAAAACGTGTTTACCAAATATCGTAGTTAAAAATATTTGTCTAAACCTTACAAGCAAGACACATTTGAGATTCATAAGCTTTTGAAGCAAAAACTATATGAAATAGTTACACAACAGTCATGTATGTGTAACACATACACACACGCACGTGTATATATTAAATTTTACAATACTGGTTTGTAAGCAGTTCTTTTGTAACTTTCTGGCTGCTCTTTATCTGTACGCACGCTGTAGAATTATCAACATATTTAAGCACCATGAGATAATTATCGCAAATAATCAGATTAGTGAGAGCTTGCTGTTAAAAAAAGTCGCATACCTTAGGCTTAATATTTTAAAACATTTCTAAAAGATGATATTTAAAAAGTTCAATAATTTTATTATAAATTTTCCAAAACAGTTATCTTACAGGATCGTTTCCAATGTATCAAAAAGAACAAAGTTGGATAGAATATAGATTATTTTTCCCAAACTGTTTTTCTTTATTAATTAATTTCAGGTTGTTAGCTTTTCTATTTTTATATATTTGTTTTTCTGTATAATTTCTTATACGACGATAGGTAAAAATAATCTTTCTTGAACTCTAACACGACAATCAAGAACTTGAGAAACATAACTTTATTCCATTGAACTATTGAGCAGAAAAAAGAACTGACACAGACGTGCAGACAGAGGACTTCAGTAGAATTTTGACGTCTACACTTACAAAGATACACCATCTACCAAAGACCCTCCAATATTATTATATCTTAAAACAATTATAATTTGCTTATTTGTGTGGTTGATGCCGTCGGATATCTTTCAGATGTTATATTACAATGTAAATATGATATGTTATCTGGATTAGTCAAAAAACGCTGAAGATGTTACCAGTTGTAAGTTGATTGTTGATATATTTATGCTTTATGATAACGACATTCGTAATTTGACTATTTTTAATATTCTTTTATTTGAAAATTTTCTGAAATAATGAAACTTTCAAACACAAATCATTAATCTAAAAGTAATCCAAATCGTTTTGTAATATCAAACTTGTTTTAGTTTTATATTATTTTTAGTTAAACATTTTTATGACAAAGAATTGCATAATTATTATTTTTTTTCTGTTTTAATATACTTAAGAATTGAAAGAAAGGTAAAAACGATGAAAACATAAACATTTGTTCATTCTTCCAGTCTCTTTGTATCAACATATTTAATAATGATATTCACTACAAATTATAGCTCCTTATTACTACTGTTGTTTTTCTTGCCCTTGATAGATTCACCAAGCGTACGAAGATTCTGAATTAAAACAAAATTACGTCACCGCTGACGTCAACAGTATTAATAAGATCAAGAAGGGAAATAGTTCAAACGAAATAGATGAAGGAGTCTTGGTAAATTTTACAGTGCATGTTAAGCGAAACTCTCTAGTTAACGAGGAATTCTTGATGGAAGAACTCTCGCATTCTATATTAGCGTCAAACTATAGTGTCGGAAACACCGAGCTCTACGTCAGCTCACTGAGACAGAGTGTTGAGAGCGTACAAGGTCAGTGTAACAAAATTAAGCAAATATCTACCTATCTATTCATTTTACTTGAAGTACCGCAGACTCAATAAAAACACAGTGAGGGAGAAAATGTTAATAGAGAAAATGAAAGCCAAATATAAATATATGTTTACCAGTTTGGACACTAGGTGGCAATAGTGTGACAATAGACTGTTTAAAGAAGGAATTAGACATTCATAATTGCTTAAATGGAAACTTGCTTGCCATAAAATAAAATAATTATCTTTTAAAAGTAGAAATTATAAACCAGTGAAAATATTTATGCTTTGAAATTAAAAATTATGAAGCAATAAAAACCTATTTTTGTAATATATGCTTAATCTCACAAGCAATGGTGTCTCAAATCCTGCTAGAAATTTAAAAATATGCAATAATTATTCCGTTACCTTCAGCATATACGAAACACTCAGAAACATTGATATGTAACACTTGTATGTAACACTTGCGAGTGTTACGTATATGCTGAAACATTGATATGTAACACTTGCGAGTGTTTCGTATATGCTGCAATGTTTCAGCATATACGAAACACTTGCAAGTGTTACATAGCAATGTTTTTATTATTTTTTTACGGTAATGAGTTTTACGACTGAGAGTACTGAATGATCGTGTATAAGTTTTCCGAAATATTGGGACTGAACAAGATACAAAAACACTTGCTGAAAGATGTATCCATTCTTACTCGGATGTTCAATAAGCCACGTTCTCAGTTGATTAATTAATTTCTCATACGTAGATCTCTTAGGCATGTAATCTGTATTAATCAAAAGTTTCTTGTCAAGCGATATCGGAAAGAAGTGTAACTTAAATTACTTCTAAATACTACATTTTAATATGGACTTTAGCTTGTTCAAATTGCACAAGATCTTGAGTTTGTAAAACGTAAAATTCATAGACGATTAAAGTATGGCGATTATCTCATTGGGAAAAGATAACAGTGGTTAGAAAATCATCATCAATGAATGAGACCACCTGTGTCCTCAAAAAATGGAACCTAATTCATCGGCATACTTTTCATGAACGAAACAGTTCGTACACCCATAGTTGAACCATGCGTTATTAAGACACTGCCAGGTGGGGTTTCTCATTTTTTCTCCCCTGTATGTTTGCTCCCATTATGGCAGGCACAAGCAATATTTGCAACACAATACTATAACGTGAATCCAGTAGAGTTTATTAAGTCATTACAAGATAATATCTGAACATACAGAACTGAGCAAAGATTAGAGTTTACTGAAATATTTCTCCTCCAAACTACAGAATAAGATAATTGGATATCTTAGCAGCAAGTAATCATGTATGTATGTGATTTAATATCTATTTAATGATCTAGACTTAATTATTATTACTATTTTCTAGCATTAGATGTTAATATAATTTAAGTTACTACATTAATGGCAGACGGTCCAGCATGGCCAGGTAGTTAGGGCGCTTGACTCGCAATCCCACGAAACATGCTCGCCCTTTTAGCCGTGGGGGCGTTATATAGTGACGGTTAATCCCACTATTCGTTGGTAAAAGAGTAGCCCAAGAGTTGGCGGTTGGTAGTGATGATTAGCTGCCATCCCTCTAGTCTTTCACTACTAAACTAGGTACGGCTAGCGCAAATGGCCCTCGTGCAGCTTTGCGCGAAATTCAAAACCACCAAACCAACAAAAATGTCAGTAGTGCTCCAATGATCTTCTACGTCAGGATATTCTAACATTCTGTTTTATAGTTTGGAAAGGAAGTAAATATGAATTAGTCAATACGCTTATTATGACATAATTGTCCTACTAAATTAGTTGAAGCTATTTTCTCCAATTTTTGGAGAGATAGGATGGTAAAAGTCTTCTGGCTGTTCTTCTGAGGTAGACCAGTTTTGTTAGCTCTAACTTAGGCCTATGGAAACTATGTTGATAAAAATCTTAGTTTACTTGACCTCCAAATAATTATGTTTATGTACTAACAATAATCATTTTGTCAAAACCAAGAAGAAATAGCTTAGCTGATTTACATAAAATTGTATGTTAACTACTCGTTATTAAGCATTCTAGAATATATGTAAACAGTTTATATCAGCGCTACCTCTTGGAACAAAAATGAAAAGCAAACAAACAGAAAATATTGCATTCTTACATGGAATTGTTTTGTTTTTCAATTTCGCGCAAAGTTAGACAAGATGAATCTGCGCTTCGAGATTCAAATCATTGAATGGTTGCTAAGCCTGTTTAGATTAATCAGAAAGGATTTTAATATTTTTGTGTCTTTTTAATTGCAGTTTCTTTCGACAAGGAATGCTATCTTCAGCCTTAATTATTTAAAGCAGCTTAAAAGTTGATTTTTCTCAAAATATAAAATAAAACAAAGTTACATTTTGAAATTCAATATATATATATTTCAAGTTTTGTTCTTCATGTAAAATGTTTTTTACTTGTTCTGAATATTCACCGTACGTTAACTAAAAAGAATAATATATGTCTTCTGCTTTCGAAAATCTGTAGAAACACTTTGGTAAAGTAATAAATAACACAAAATAATTAAATGTCAGAAATGTATGATTTCACAACAAAGAACTGAAAATTAGATATTGTTGCATAAATGGCATGGTTTAAGAAATAACAGTATTTGCACGTTGTACATATATAAAATATACATTTACAAAAAAAGTTCTGGTTCCACGGAAATTATTTTCTACAGATTTTGACGAATGCACCGAAGATTACAACGACTGCGCGTCAACAGCCATATGTATCAACCAACCAGGAACTTACACTTGTAAATGTAAGGATGGTTACGAAGACCTTAATCATAAACTACCAGGGCGGATGTGTTCAGGTAAGAAAAACATTTCTTTCTATTTTAATCAATTTCTTCAGCCATACTTTGAACAGTTGTAGGGAGAATACTATACTTAGTCTATATAGTTGGTCATGTTTTCAAGAAAATGATAAAAACATGTATTTATACCCTTAATTTATGTCCATGTTTCGATGCTGATGAACGCGTTTCGTACTTTCAGCTGTCGGTGGGTAATAAAAGTGGCAGTTAATCCCGTTAATCAGACAAAGCCACTGAGGCTACTGGTGTTGCTGGCTGATGCGGGTAGCGTGGCACTGACCACAGGCCGACAGCAACTACGTTTTCTTTTTCACTGCCCCTCAGTGGCACAGCGGTATATCTGTGGACTTACAACGCTAGAAACCGGGTTTAGATACCCGTGGTGGGTAGAGTACAGATAGCCCATTGTGTAGCTTTGTACTTAACTTCAAACAAACAAACTATATTTTTCACTCTATTAATTAATATTTTTTAATATTAATATAATTTTTATCGTTATTTTTGACACCAAGTACTCAATGTAAATAATACGATTTTAATATAATTATTTCTACTATTATTATACGTTTGAAAAGTTTGGTACCAGCCCTGGCAAAGGCTTTTGTCCCACCAATAATCTTATCAAGAATATTCTAGTAATAATGTTAAATTCAATGTGATTTAATTATGTTGTATTTGTTTTTCTGTTGTTTTTTTCACTTTTTAAATGACCAGGAAATTCATCAAGCTAAAATTACTACCTTATCTAATTCACATGCTGTTATCCGATAAATATTCTACGTTATATATTAAATATTATAAATTACCCGTTAAATATTATGTGGAGTATTATAAGTTGTATTTAAAATATTAGGGTGATTTTAATGGTTACGAATCAACTTTAAAATCATGAAGCAAACAATAGAGATTTTTTGTACTTTATTTCTAAGCAAAAGAAATGAATGCATTTATCTACAATACTGGAGTCTAAAACGCATATTTTTAAGCTGACGATTTATTTTAATTTTGTATTCGATAAATCATCATATTAACGTTATTTGTTCTTAAGTTGTTTGACGCAAACTGGAGTTTTATTACAAGACGTTATATTTGTCTGTAGAAACTAAGGCGAATTCTCTGAATGAATTAAAAGTTTCCATCATTATATAAATATATATATATTGTTACGTCTCCGTTCGTTAGTTAATTTTCCGTAAATTCGTTCCGACGAAACTTTAGCGACACAAGTCTTTTCTTAAATAAAACTGGTTTATTCTTTCCGAATACAACTTTACGATACACTTAATTTCAACAGTCGCTCTATAACAAACGCTATAATTCTCAACGAACGTCTCACGTGCCCAACAACATTCTCTCTGTCCGCAGTTCAATTACACACACTGTTGCCGTCAATTTGTGACCGTCTTATATATACAAGACTACACTATGTCTAGAAGGCTCCCGAGATTTAAGGAAAGGATGTGAAAGTTCGAGAACGACGTGGCGTGATACTAGTCACGTGACCTCTGCTGATGTAACAATATACATTTCAGCAAAGTTGATTGTCTATAGTTTCATAATTTTATCAACAATTTAGCTTGTGTTGGCTATGGATTTTTAAATGTCATTCTGTTAATACAGGTGAGATAAAACACTGCGAGTATTGTAACAACCGTGGAGATTGCATCATGATCGACGAAGATACCAGAATGTGCAGGTAATACTATACAGAATTGAATAACTTACACATTTCTTTGTTTCGGCCATTACAACAGCCAACAGTTGCAAATGTAAGGCTCTTTCATTATATAATCTATACTGAGTATCTATAAAGTAAATTACTAAAACAACCTTTTATTTCTAATAATAGGCATCTGCCAGACACGTTTTATCAATATATTCGTGCCTCACATTTATATAAAATTCACATATTTACTACATGTTTGTTGCTTTATATTATATTTAATAACATCATGGTAATTCTGGATTGAAAATTTGAGCATACATAAAGAAACTTCAATATGGTATTTTGCTAATATCGTATAAGAACTTGATAGCTAACAATATCAGAATTATAAAAAACGAATTATCTTGCAGTCTTATGTTTTACAGGATAATCACCCCATTATAAAATATCTGTCAAACACTAATCAAGATAAGTTAATTTAAAATATATAAATGACGTGCAAAAATGAACGACTTTAAACTTAAGTACTAATTTTGCAGTGACTTGTTTACCAGTTTACTGTGAATTTTCAAACTAGTTATTCAATCATAACAGTCTTGTCAAAACCATTGTTAATATTCTCATACGGATTTTTTTCCCAAATACTTTATATTTAAATCTAATTTAACTGTTTGAACTGAAGATAGAAGAATGGCCTATCCTGCCGCAAGTACCGTGTAAACTAATATGACGAATTTATTGTGTCAAAATGAACGCATATAATGCATATTTTAACTGTATTTCTTTATTTTCAGATGTCATGGGATGTATATTGGTACCACGTGCGAGATTAACGGTATTAGTAAGTTCATCTCTATGCTTTTTTCATTAACACTTATGTTGTCACTCGCTTTAATAGCCAGAAAACTTATTAATTGTAAGTTAGTTGTATCATACATTCCTCCATAAACCCTTGTCAAAAATATTTTCAAGATGAAGAAAAGATTGGTTTCACAACGATCTACACCTTTAACATTGTGACGTTTTCATATAACCATGTTTTAAACCCAATTTAATGTATATCTTATCTTCAAATTAGTTTTCCTTTAGAACGTAAACGTTTAGACTTTTGAAATATGAACATAGAGGCGCCTGAAGTAAACGTTAAACTATATGAACATTAATCACTTGATATTTAACCTTATGTGTTAATAAATGTGAATAGTTTTGATTTTCATTTTGGAAAGTTTTCTAAGTATTTCTTTTTCCCAATTTCCAAACCCGCCCGACAATTTTTATCATAACACTTTAGTCTACGTATTTCAAGACTATGACTATGAGTTTAACTGTAGGAATCGGAATTACAAATTGTTTCTCAGTGGACAGAACAAAGTTTTAATGTTTCTGGAATATTTTATCTAATGGATAAAGATGAAAATGTTTTAAGAGAGGCCCCCGAGTGGCACAACGGTATGTCTGCGGAATTACAACGCTAGAATCCGGGTTTCGATACCCATTGTGTAGCTTTGTGTTTAATCACAAACAAACAAACAAACTTTGAGAGATTTATTAAAAACGTTAATTAATGAAAAATACTTCTCAAAACAATGTAATCTCGTCTCTTCCAGTCAAGAAAATGAAGCTACAACTTTTCTCTTTCAGTACTAGCCATTGCATTACCCATCACTGCTGCCTTAATTATACTGCTCAGTTGCAGTTTGTTCTATTGCTCTCGACGGTGGCTCCACCAACGCCAGCAAAAGGCCAAAAGCAATGCCGTAATACGAACAATGGAACTGAACAGTGGAATACCATCTGAAGGCATTATAGATAAAAAGGCTATGATCTTGGATTCCTCAAGTGACATTAGTGTTGACCATGGCATTCGGCACCCATATGCCTTTGATGGTCCATATCAGGTGAGAACAGAGTTCTTATGACTGTATTTTTATTGTTTTAGAATGAAGGCTTGATCAAGGAAAACTGCAACATCTGTAAAATAAAAGAAGTCCTAAAACCCTTAACATTTTATTGGATTTTAGTTTATTAATACTTAGTGTTATCGTTCTTACGCTTGCAGCTTTTACCCATACGATATAAACAATATAACTGGGTCGATATTGTTTCTCGATTACTTCTTGAATTCAACAGACTTAAATAAAAAGTAATTATTTGTGGCATACTTTTCTATTTTGCAAGTCCGATTTGTGTTACTTTTGTTTAAAATTTTCTCCTCATTATTCATAGGATTGATCAATTAAATAAGGATTTGTTTTGGTACTTTACAATAGTATGCAATGGTAGTGTTTTAACTTTTAAATATTTCTATTCATTACCCTTAAGTAAATTAGTACTTTATGAATTAAGATATTTATCTCGTTATAACGAATAAAAACTACTATTTGTGACTGTCAGTGCATCATAACCTCACTATTGTGCTTTCTTTTTTTAAAGCTGTAGCTTTATTTGCAAGTATAGGTATTTGACACATAAGTGAATTGAATACGCTAGTAAAACAATAATTTTTATTGTAAGAACCTACATTGATCACAAAAACGCATAAAGAGGTTGTTTCAAAAGTTATGTGTGACTTGAGTGAAAACTGGAAAAACGTAATGAAACGTTTTCTTTAAAATACATCAGATAGATAAGGATCGTAACTTATTTAAAATGCATCAGATACATAAGGATCGTAACTTATTTAAAATACATCAGATACATAAGGATCGTAACTTATTTAAAATACATCAGATAGATAAAGATCGTAACTTATTTAAAATGCATCAGATACATAAGGATCGTAACTTATTTAAAATACGTCAGATCTTAACTTATTTAAAATGCATCAGATACATAAGGATCGTAACTTATTTAAAATACATCAGATACATAAGGATCGTAACTTATTTAGAATACATCAGATACATAAGGATCGTAACTTATTTAAAATACATCAGATATATAAGGATCGTAACTTATTTAAAATAAATCAGATACATAAGGATCGTAACTTATTTAAAATACATCAGATATATAAGGATCGTAACTTATTTAAAATACGTCAGATAGATAAGGATCGTAACTTATTTAAAATACGTCAGATAGATAAGGATCGTAACTTATTTAAAATACATCAGATACATAAGAATCGTAACTTATTTAAAATGCATCAGATACATAAGGATCGTAACTTATTTAAAATACGTCAGATACATAAGGATCGTAACTTATTTAAAATGCATCAGATACATAAGGATCGTAACTTATTTAAAATGCATCAGATACATAAGGATCGTAACTTATTTAAAATACGTCAGATACATAAGGATCGTAACTTATTTAAAATACGTCAGATACATAAGGATCGTAACTTATTTAAAATACATCAGATAGATAAGGATCGTAACTTATTTAAAATACATAAGATACATAAGGATCAAAACTTATTTAAAATGCACTTTTAACCGCAACTTAGGATGTCTTTTTAAATAACGGCTTAGACTTGGCATAATCTTTTTATCACACGTCTCCTAGGTGATCAATGAAACATCAAAATATTGATGTGCTTTTTCAATTGTATTTGTAAGGATCGTAAATAAGATTTTAGAGGTTTCCAAAAATATTCAATAAAAGGCGTTTTATTTAACCAGGCTGAAGAGAACACCTTGCCCAGAAGAGGAAGTGGGAACAGCGAACTCAGGTTCAACCCTAGCTGGTCAACCGATCTTACTTTACCTCCAGTGGTCATTCCTCGTGTCAGACATCATCATCAACATCATCCAAAGCAGACGAATAATGAAATATATCAAGGACAGATGTATGCTTGGTGACAATAAGCAGCATAGATGAACGTACATCCCGTCGTAAAGTGCTGGTTCGTTTCACAGCATAAAAAAAGTACAATGAGTTCAAGGAGGAATACTCTATTTGAAACATCGTGACGTATTTTGAAACCTACAACTTGTGGATATGAGAATCAAAGATGATGCTCAATCTGAACAGTTTTGTACCATATACCTACTTGTATAAATGGACTGAAGCATGGACGTATGCTTTGTGTGCTGAGTTAGAAGGCTTAATAAAAACGTGTAACTTTGAAGGCTACATTAAGAAAAAAAATCACTATTCAGTGAAAAGAATAGGTCAAGCTCGCAAATCTTTTTTGATGATTTTAACTTTCGAATCAGGTTTCTGGCGTATTTTTATTGGATGAATGACTCATTATTGTTAACAAAAAATCAAGTTTTTATTTGGAGTTTAAGTGATTCATTTTCAAGTTCATTTTTTTCTTTTGTAGTGATGTGAGAATAACAATAAAAGTGAATATTTACTTTCATGTGTTGAATTTTGTATGCTGTTTTCAACTTTTGACATTAAAAGTCATGTACTGTAGATAAGAGTGACGGAATACAATATGTATAAATAGGCTATATCTAACTTTTCAAAGATTGCATTTTTTTTAATGCATATGAACATACTTTGTAGTTATTGATAGCTTCTTATAGAGATTAACTAGTATTTAGACTACTGGTAATTTTAATATCCTTGACGTAGTACAATTGTTTTCTTTCCTTTATTTGATTTAATGCTTAGTTATATCGACAGTCTCTTTGACACAAAGAAAATCAGCTTGAAACATAACTTATGTATTTATAATATCAAAAATGTGTTCTTGGAATTTGTTAAGAGTGTCTTTAACAAATCAAATCTAACGATCCCAGTGACGTCTTTTTTTAATGGCATTCAGTATGATCACTTATTCAATAATGTATCTTCAATTTAATAAAAATAAACTAATAAAAAAACTTTGCAAAAATTAAGTATAATATGGGGATGGCAATGTCAAAAAGTACAGAAAAAAGATGTGGATGAATACACAAAACCATACAAAAATTACTACATAAGTAGCCAAATCTTTCCAAGAATAACTTTTATCTACAACTAAAACAAGGAAACAAGGAAAGGATGAATACACAAAACCATACAAAAATTACTACATAAGTAGCCAAATCTTTCCAAGAATAACGTTTACCCACAACTAAATGTTGAGTTCCTGTTAGTTGCAGGAATTTATTTTGAATAAATCCATTTAAGCTGGATAGTGTTACTGGCTACCTATATGATTTTGTGTATTCACCCTTACCTGGTTCCTGTACTTTTGGCCTTAAATTTTACAATAAAAATTATTACTTCTTTCCCTATTAAAAAACAACAAAAAATAAGCAGTTTCATTGAGGTAGGTTGATAAGTGAACATTTGTTTTATTTTTAGAATTCAGTAGTAATATATATTGTTCATATCATATAAGTTTTGTTAGTTTCTCTAATTTTGGATTAGATTGGGGGGCCAGGAAAGCTGAAATATTTCCTCCAGGTTGCTTAAAATACCCCGAAGTGCTGGACTGACATAAAGGAATACTTACAAAATCCATGCCTTACAACTTCATCCCAACTAACTGCATGTACATATAATTGATTCCATTACATGCTAGGGAGATTTCAATTAATATGAAGGACATTATACAGATCCCAGCCCAAAAAGTATGATACCACGCATACACATAGCTGCCAGGCTCGACCCCCTGAAAATATGAAGAAAAGTAGATCACTATATAATGTATTGTTTTACTAATTAAGGAACTAGTGTTTTTAAACTCAAACACCAATAACGTGTATATAAATCTGTCAGATGCATAAATACTTGATACTTTCAATATTAATTTAGATTATTCTTTCTTTCTTTTATTTTTACTGAAACTGTTTTAGGAGATATCATGTTTGCACAATGAAAAGTCACAAACGTTAATCATATAAGAACGATCTGTTAGTTATGAATCATGAAAATAATATATGCTTATAAACTGAACTCACTGCTAATTAGTAGTTCTTCTTTTTATTATTTCCCACAAAAAATACGTGTTGTAGAAGAACAGAATAATATTACTGTGATATATAGCTGTGAAATACAAACTTATGATAAATAGGTTCTCAAATAATGCTATAATTCAACTTTAACAATTATTTCTAAGAATCATAGAACAATATATTGAATGTAGTGGACATTGTTTTCTTGGCCCACCCCTATATACTGAGTACTAATGTGCTCAATGATGTAGTACAAGCTATTTTCTTCAACTTTGATTTATCTTTCAATCCTTTTACTTCCAAAGATTTGATATCTAAGATTAACTCATTGGATTAAATCGACTATTTTATAATGAGAATCAAAGTTCTCAGTTTCGAACATTAATAATGTTTATGGAGTTGCTCAATTATAATGTATTTTGAAACAATTCTCTAAAACATTGAATATCTTTAGGGCTGAACCTGGTTGACAATTTAAGGCGTTACTGTCGAACCAGCTTTGCTAACGTGCTTGTATGATAAAAATTTCAATTTGGAAATTGCCTGATCATTCATTCTCCCTATACTTAAAGGACAGTGAAAATATTGGATAGGATTTGTCATTGTTTTGTTGTGCCTATAAACATACAATAGAATATATTTCCACTTTTAAATAAACTAAGTCATTTAAGTTATTATCAATAGATTCTTGTTTATTGTGAGATAAAAGTGATTTTAATATAACGTCAATGAACTTTTATAAATATGTATATATATAGAGAGGTTGAGAGGCTTATGTTAAAACGCTATGGAGCCTCATCACGTCGTTATAGTCTATGTTACCACACCTAGTCATGCTGTATCAAAGGACTAATTTTCACAATAGTCTGATGTCTGATTGTTCGAGCACAGAGGATTTTAGCTTTGTAAGTTTATAAACATTCCACTGGAGAACTACAATAACCTTACAGAGTAATATTCATTGTAAAAGGCTGAGTCGTACGACTGTCAATTCCAAAGTACACCACTTGTTTTTATAAAACATATCTTGTAATTTAAGTAAAAATTAATGAAACACATACTTTGCACGAAGCTTTAAAATGGAAATCAACAGATGGATAATGACAATTTTATTACTTAATTCAATGAAGACGATTGCACACTGAAGCATGTTGGAAATCATCGGTTCTAAAGAATGCAGATGTTAGGAACACACGCAAAAACTTTGAACTCTGCAATAGTTGAGGGGAGGTTTTTACTACATACACTTTAATAATCAGTGTTTTTAATGAAAAAGAACAAAATCATACTATTTGGGCAGTGTTTAGAAGTTCTAGTTGTGAACAGTTAACTACTAAGGTTCAAATAGGTCGTTTATGCAGATCCATCAAGATGAAAAAAAGCAACAAGATAAACGTATGATGGACATTATGTATTCATAATATTTAAAACAAACAAAGAAAGGAACTAATATTTTCTATAGTTACGGGTTACATGTACGTTAACTTCATGACACAATTATCTATCATCTTATATTCAAAACTTTTATTCTTCTAAAAAATTAGAATAGTTAAAAGGTAAATGAGGTTAAAAATAATCATCAATCGAGCCCCTAACAACGTAGCGCCAAAAAGCATTTAAAACATAAATAGAAATTGTAGTTGAAGCAAAGTGTTTTTTAATAAGTCAAGTTTTTTATGCAGGGCTTTTTGTGTGTGGGGGGGGGGCTATTATTTAGAAGAAACTTCCTTCGATAATTAAAGCAGTGTGGGTTTTCCTGACAAACTTGTTAGCTTCCAAAAGAATGAGTTTATTAAACTTCGCTAAAAAGTATATTTCAGACATATAAAATTTTAAATTAACTATATATTACCATTTTATCTCAATACCCAATACGTATGAACTTGTTTTGTTTACATTAAAATAAAAAATAGTTTGAAAAAATAATTGAAATCATACCACAATTTATATCAGTTTATATTTAAAGTTTATAAACAAAGAGCAAAGCGTTTTTAATAAGTAACATTTGTTCTGTTATTGAATCATTTAACTCTGAAAACACAATTAAATGAAATTTTGATACGTTCGTTTATTTCTCTTTTGATTAATGCCCAAACAATAGAGAAATTCCAATGTTGTTTACTATTGCAACAATACTTTAAAAGTGTTTCTTTAATTGAAAATACTAAAACATGAAAGATATTAATCTCTTCTCGTTTCTTGAAATACATCCTTGATGTTAGTTTCGAAAAACGTTCAGTGCTTCATGAATAGTGTTTTTAATACTTTAAAAGTGTTTCTTTAATTGAAAATACTAAAACATGAAAGTTATTAATCTCTTCTCGTTTCTTGAAATACATCCTTGATGTTAGTTTCGAAAAACGTTCAGTGCTTCATGAATAGTGTTTTTAATTTGTTAATGTAATAAAGTGGATCTTTTTACTATATTAAACGTTTATCTTTTCGCTTGTATAAGCTGCCGATAAAACCTGATATATTCTTTCAAATGTCTTTTAAAGCTCAGTTATATTATGATTTTTAAATTCATTTTAAATTTGAAATGTTTGATGTAAAACTTTTTTACACTGAAGACTTAAAAAAGTCCAAAATTATAAATATACAGAGAATAGAAAATATTTGATGTATTAATTTTTTTAACGAAAGAAACTGTTCTTCTTTAAATAGCTTTGAAAGCTTAACTTATGTTATTTTCAAAAGTGTAAGTTATTCCATATTAAGATATCGAGACTGAATAGTTTATATAACAAAATATTTCTGTAAACTTCACAACCTTATTTTATGTCAGAAATAATATCAGCCACATGCACTATTTATACGAAAGTATCTTTATAATACTTGCTTCCGAAAATTGTCGTTTCACGTTTTAATTGTTTTATTTTTATAGAAAGTTAAACCGAAACATAAATAAAATATTCCGAGATAACAATACGATTTGACTAACACATGATGGCAGGGAAGTTTATTATTTTTATTTTGTTTTTTAATTTCGTTTAAATCTATTCGAGGGCTGCTTGCACTAGCTGTCTCTAATTTTGAAGTGATAGAATAGAGGGAAGGCAACTAGTCAAAACCACCCACCGTCGACTCTTTGGCTACTCTTTATCAACGAATAGTGGGATTGATCGTCACATCACAACGATTCCACAACTGAAAGGACGAGCATATTTGGTAAGAGGATTCGGTCTTAAGATCATTATTATTATTATTATTGTTATTATTATTTTAAACAATATCGAAATAACTTCAATAACCAGACTAAGAAGTATGAAAATATAAAAAAAGTTTCGATATAGACAGCCATTTCCAATTTATGACCTATAAGAATCAACCGATTACCCGTATATTCGATATATTCGAAGTTTAGTAACTTGTAGTTACACCACAAAACTGGAAGTGGAAAAAATTCCATTTTTATAAGGAAAATATCCCAATCAATATACAACGTAAAATTATAAGAAAACAAATTCCACATTTATCTCTGTAAGCTTGATGTTTGGAAAAACCCAAAGTATTTTCATATTTAATGAAGAACGTTTAATATAAATTTAAGTGAGACTAAGATTTAATTAATACACAGAGCTGCCTAATAAAATAAATATATGTACTGGGAGTATGTCTATTGTAAATTTTCATCCATTATTTATTACAGTGAAAAAAAGTGTAGTCTATTCGGTTGAGCTATATTTGACGTGGAATTTGATTGCAAACTTAAAATGTTTATAAGGAAATTAAAACATCATACTTTCAGAAAGCTGTTATTAAATACCTACCAGTTTTAGCATTCTAGTTGTAAAATTTGCAATTTATTGTGAAATCAGTTTGGCTAGTATTTAGAAAGGTACAACCATTCTTCGTCTTCTTCCAATGTAGTGTATCGTAGTCAGTATGTTTTCAGTATGTGTATAAAATGTAGTGTTGCATAAATAATGTAGACAATAATAAAAACCAAATTCACACCATCTTCAAAAAGGGCTATACAAATAGTCAAGGATGCCATCTGTCATATCTGGTGATAGTTTATCTAGTTACAGAATAACAGTTCACCGACTCAGACTGAGTTTTCATTGACCTAAGTAAGCAGTTTATGAAGTTGATAATCCTTCGAGTGGATACCATCG
This sequence comes from Limulus polyphemus, assembly GCF_000517525.1. Taxonomy (NCBI): domain Eukaryota; kingdom Metazoa; phylum Arthropoda; class Merostomata; order Xiphosura; family Limulidae; genus Limulus; species Limulus polyphemus. Next base: position 80,396 of record NW_013667388.1, on the reverse strand, counting down.
AAATCATATTTAATTTTTCTTTCTCTTCCTGAGATTCACAAGTTAAAGATCTACATTTATTACTAAGCCTGTTAGGAATCAAGTTAATTACCTAGCCTTTTTCTCACAAGTGTGAGAAAGTCATGTGACATATACAGCCATTAACTAACATATGATGCTAGAGGTGACCTTACAACTAGACATGTCTGTTCAAATATGATGCAGAACCCATGGCAGGGTCCACACGCTACTTATTCCAGAAATAATATGATAACTTGTACCAACATTATAAACTAGGTTCGTTCTTAGTAAAATTGGCAATGACTAAAGGGTTGGCCATCCTTTCTTTCTCAGTGAATGGTTTGTGATTCTGCTATAAATATCCCACTGATGTTCAAACTTCATTACTTTGATTATTAGACAACAGCATCAACTTTGTGAGAGAAGTATGGAAAATATTCTGGACCTGAAAAACAACTTAACAGTAAGGTTCCCAATTAAACAATGCAGAGACATGCGTTGCTGTTGCTCTTGGGGTATTTGTAGTAAGGCATAACCAATGCCAAGTTCAAGAGTGACCGTCATGGAACTAACACTGACTCATCTCAATTCATCAGAACATCCTAATGAGCGTTAGAATGCCCTGTTGAATGATGTTCGTTATTTTAATGGCACAAAACAATGTCAACTCAACAACAAACGATTTAGCTGAGTAAAATACGAGTGAACATCCACAGTGAAGTAATTATTAAACCCTGCATCAAACTCCATTTATCTGTTTCAACCATCCAAAAAGTTATGAAGACCTTACTAAAGAAACTACTGTAACACAACTGCAAGGCCTAGACTTTCCATTGGATCGAAGTCTAGGTCATGATAAAAGAACCATTGGCGAGTGTAAAAGAAAGAGAGGGGCAAGGTTGTGATATTCTCAGTAGCAAACTTACCATTTCATAACTTTAATTCTAAAATATCAAACTCTTTGGTTGTGTTTAGAAGTTCAAAAGTGACTCCTTCAATAATATCAAGGATAGCTCTGTGTTCTTTAGGCCTTGTGATTAGAAAGTGACTTATTTGGGTTCGCTATCCGAAACATACATAGATATACAAAGCTGCCATTTACCTTGAATTCGTCTTTGGTTGTTCCAACTGAAAGGTTGATCACGAAAGCATCTTTTTTGTAACGTTTAAATTCTAATATCAAATCAGTCTTATAAAGAAACAATTGTGTTCTTTCTTCCTTTGGCCCTTTGTAGTGTAGTCAGCATTTGTTCATTATTTATAAAATGTAATATTGTATTAATTACCTAATAGGCATTAAAGACACAATTCACTCAATAAACTATTCTGAATTTCATTTCTATATAACTTCTGACCGCTCTTTATTCTGAGTATTTTACTGTTAAGCCATATCTCACCATTGTCACAGTTTTGGCATTCCTAGTAATCCTAGTAATACCGCTGTTATTCCAGACTTAATCTAACTATAAGAAGCGCCCATCTTAGAGTTGCTCAACGGTACGTCTGAAGGCTTATAACACTAAAAACCAGGTTTCTATACCCGTGATGGGCACAGCAATGATAGCCCATTGTGTAGCTTTGTACTCGGCAAAACAATGCGAACAGCATTATTTATTACGTGAAGACTACTGTACTCGACGAAACACCTTATCTATAAAGTGAAGACCATTACACTGGAGGAACTACGGAATATGTAACATGAAGGCTGCTACACGCCACGAACAGGAACTGTGATATAATATCTATAATGTAAAGGCTACATTAGTCAACAAAACACCACGAACTGAAACGCGGTATCTATAGCGTGAAGGTTACTACACTCAACAAACACATTGCAAATACAAATTACCGTACATATAACGTGAACACTACTGCACTCAATAAAACAATGTGAGCAGAAACACCTTATCTATAACGTGAATCTTTCTGTATTCGACAACTCACAATCAAAACAAACCGTTGTACCTATAGCGTTGAAAGGAACTATACTCAACTAAATATCGCGAACTACAGAATAAGATGTACAGATCATCTGCTTTAATTGTAGGATGAAGAACAATGAAAAAAGAACCGAATATATCCTACCATACAAGGCGAGGCAACAAGTTTGTTTTCTGCCAACTGCAAAGGCAAGGAGGATCAATGACATACATTAGCTGCCACAGCCCTGTTTAGTTTAAACTAGCGAAGTCTGAGTTTCTTTTATGCAACAGCTTCCTTGTGTTCAAATATATGGTGACTAGCTCCGTTTGTTCAGGACTGAGCATAACTTTATACTCACTGTAAATATTGATTGATATGAAGCTGAGTTTTTGAAAGCTTCTGGTGTATCATAACTCTGTTAGACTGTAATATACCAAGTGTTCCAAGTAAAGCTAATGTTTTGACTAGTCCATACTAGTTAATAAAGATAAACTCAACGTAAGCAGATAAGTGTGACTTAACTTTGTTAATGGTGCTGTTTCTCACAAGACAAAAGTAATTTCAACATTGCTACTTTTGGTATAGTTCTCCTGCAGAAGTTATCAGGCAGTGTAGTTTGTGGCACTGTCTGAACACAGAAACAGTGGAAGTATGAATGTAAGTAGAGGAGAAAGTGTCTCCAAATGCACAAGCATGTTCAATTGTGTTATAGAGAGTCAGACTAGAGAATTATCGCCTTCTGATGTTGTGATGAAGACAAAATACTGTTTTCTGTTAATAAACTTGCTTAGAACTTGTACTAATGTGTAATTACAAACATATGGCAATTTATCTTCCAGGCAGAGCGAAGAGTGAAACAGAAGTAATTGAAACTAGCTGCATAGTTTGTGTTGTTTTAGCTACACTGCATCTAAGAGCAAACATACTGTTATAGGTTGCTAGATGAGGCTTTTAAAAATAGTTTACTTAACTCAGAAAGTTTCTGATAGAATTTATCAACAGTAGTTTAGTAATGGAGTACAACAACCGTTTGAGCACAACAAAATGTATTCGACCTTACATAATTTCAGGTAAAGTAAACATATAAAGTAAACACCATGCAGGCTTTCTCGAAGTTTGAATAAATGTTGAAAGATAGACAGTTAAGACGAAGGGAGGAAGGAAAACCATGGTTCTTTTTTCGATTTATGGGACATCACAGTCATCTGCAATACATCAAAAATGTTTATTGCCATGGACAACTACATTTATGAACACTGAATTCTAAATCTTGTTTTTAGGATTTTGTGCTAAACTATTCAACATACAAAATGCACCTGCTAGCAAGAGAAGAAATATCTCACCTCTGTGGATGCCATGTTGGTGTTTGGCTCTACATTTCAGTCAGTTTCTAAGAGTCTCAAATATGCTTGAAATTGAAGCCAGGAAAGTTCGCCATTTCTTGGTCATATGAAGAGATGAAATGCACAATGATGGTTTAGATATTGCAGTGGCAAAATACTGGTTGAATTTTGAAAGAGAATCTATGACTAACTTTGCTTCAAGACATTGAAATAGGGTGTTTCCATTGTACTGGGAATGCTTCTTAAAGGATAGCTGGCCGTCCCAGTGAAAATTTTCACATAACATTGTAGGTAATTTCTAACTGATGACTGATAATGGTATCAGTTAGTGCTGCCTGAGACTCATTTATTAGCTGAAACATCACAAATGCTTTATTTGAGCTCTTGAAGAAGTCCACATAAACCAAAGAGAGAAAAATCAATAATCGCTTGTTTACAAAATTGTACCTTGTTTTAGGTACGCTGAAGAAATGTATTTCACTATATTTTTATCAGTCTAAGGTTTGATGGTTTGGCTTAATGGGTTTTGTACTTTATGTTAAGTACAATGAATAAAGAAGCATATTTCACCATATTATCCCCAGGCTACAGTCATGATTTGGCTGAATGGTTTATACAGATTTTGAAATGTATGATTGTAAAATATTCTGAAACCTGAGCTAACTAACTGAGTTGAACATTTCACAATACTATAAGTTGAAGTTGTCACATGGCGTGTGAAAATGCATTGATCATGTTAATAAGCTAAACTGTATGTCACTCACATATCTCTGGTGCACTAGTTAGACTAGGAATAAGAGGCTGAAAAGATCAATCAGTCATAAGCTAAAACATTGTGTCTCACTATATCAGTGTGGCTGAAAACAAAAATATGGTCTAAGTTCTTTTCTTCACTGATTGAATTAATGGAGGGTTCGTTGAATGTGTATTAGATTAGCTTTCTAGGTGATTGGCTGCATCACAATGAACACTGACTTGCAAATGAATATGGCTGGAACTACATCGATCAGTATTTGGTATACTAGAGTATAAACATAGATTTAAGATCCAAATGTAAAACAAACAAACAATATACTACTTATATATTTAGGGATTGAATGTAATTTCACAATAAATATTCTTTCATTTATTATATTAAGATTCTAACTAAGGCCAATGATGAGTAGAGTCTCTGAGTGTACTGGAGCACATCGCAGATAACTGTGATTTAGACGTCTATTTTAACATCTTATGACCAATGATGAGTAGAGTCTCTGAGTGTATTGGAGCACATCGCAGATAACTGTGATTTAGACGTCTATTTTAACATCTTAAGACCAATGATGAATAGACACTTTTTATGAAAGAGAGCTTATTTATTCGTAAACATTATTCACAACTGATCACGTCATTTCAACATGTAATTCGTAGTTGATTTAATTCTTACCAACATGATACTTATATTTTGAGTAGTAGTTTCCTTATTGATAAATAATGTTTTTAAAATGAATTTACATCCATATCCATATCAATGTAGCAAGTTGTTTCAATCTATACAAGTAACTGTCCTGTTGGATTGTTTGTCAATGTGCTGGTAGATTTACAGTAATTAATTACAATGAACTTCAAATATTAAAAAATAATAGTGAACAAAACTTTGATGGTAGATTATACAAATTATAAACTCGGGATTAGCCAGTTATCTGCTGAATTAGTATTCATTTTAGTTTGAAGTGTTAATATAGTAAATGAGCCGTATCTAATATAAATGGCGGTTTATACGAGCAGAATTAGATAACCTGACCTGAATCTGTATTTATATCAAAAATGTTCTTTTTATAATTGCCATAATTGGGACTGTCATATAATTGAAAAAGTAAGCCACACCTCCTATTGCTCCTTCCAACACACACACACTTTTTATTGTCTTAGTATGTTTGTTTGCACACGAGTTTGGAAATATCTTATGGTAGTACATCCCGTGCATAAATGATAATAAGTAAATTGGTAAAAAATATTAATGGTTTCTTTTATTAGCGATAATCAGTCTGCTATCCTAAAACACTTTTGTAATATTTATTTCAGTCTCGAAATACAACTCAACCCTATATATATTTAAACTATGAATAAGCCCTATTAATTGATTCTTCACACAAGAAAAACATAGATGTCAATATAAGGTTTAACACATGTGAGCAGCAGTTCACGAACATCAATCACTCGAGTATGATCTAGTTGTGGATAAAGTTATATTTATATAGTTTCTTTGAATACCTTTATGAAACACAAACAATATGCGATGACTACACTAGATGTATTTCCAGGTCTAATTGGAAATTTAATTTGGTTTTTAATTTGCTTCCAGTCACCAAGTGATGGATCCAACATACTCCTAAGCTTAGCATTTAATTGGTGAGAGGTGTTTAGGGCTAATTTTATCAATTTTATGCAATTTTTTTAGAAGTAATTATGTATGAGTCTATCAAGCTGTGTTTGTATGTTTGCATATTTATGTAGAAAGGCTGACGATGTGTATCTTGTTAGTCGGTAGGCTGCTGTAAGTACTGTATTCTGTATTGTTTGTAGCTTTCTTACGTGTATGTGATTAATCCAAGCTGGGAATGCGGATGTATGATTTGAGTATATTGCTGGCTGATGTTCCATGGTTTTTGCCTGTCATAGCCCTTACATAGTTCGTACGTTGCCAAACCTTTGCTTTTATGTTATTTATATGTTTAACCCTCGATAGTTTCTGATCATGGGTCAGGCCAAGAAATTTAATTGATGTTGTCTTTTGTAGGAGCATACCGTTCATGTACAGTTCAGGGAGATATATTTTGAGTTTTGTTAGTTCTGTAAATACTACTAGTTGATTTTTAGGAACATTTATTTTGATGTGGTATTTTTGACAGTATTCTACTATTCTATTCAATTGTGGTTGTAGGTTGGTGACAGCTATTGCTGAAGTTGGTGCACTCTTCCAAATGGCAATATCATCTCCAAATTGTGATGCATATTCATAGTTTGGGTCATCCAGGATCATATTATTGACATACATGATGCATAAAATAGGACTAACCATCCTTTCTTGAGAGTGAAGTACTCCGAAAAGGTCCCCTCTACATTAACTCTAATAGTAGGGGTCATCTAGGATCATATTATTGACATACATGATGCATAAAATAGGGTTAACCATCCTTCCTTGAGAGTGAAGTACTCCGAAAAGGTCTCCTCTACATTAACTCTAATAGTTTGGGTCATCCAGGATCATATTATTGACATACATGATGCATAAAATAGGGCTAACCATCCTTCCTTGAGAGTGAAGTACTCCGAAAAGGTCCCCTCTACATTAACTCTAAATTTTCTATCCTCCAGAAAACTGGATATCCAGCAATTGTACATTTGTATTCCACCTCTTTTATTTCTCGCAAACTCAGCTAGTCAGGGGCTACAAAATTGTTCAACGAACCTATGTTGTCATTCTTAGGAGAAATCAGTGCTATCTGAAAATACTAGAAACTTTACTTTCAAACTACTTTGTTCATTATGTATTAACATTTCTAAAAGATACCAATTTCGATTCTTATTTTTTTCCACCATAATCTTATTACTTAGATGTTTATTGTCACAAAAATGTAGAAATTTACCTAATTGTTGTCGTGAACGAAAGACAACAAATGTATCATTCACGAAACGTCTAAAATAAAGTGATTAAAAAATCACAGTCTGACATCCATTGCTTCATAATAACTGAAATATAACTTAACTGTTGCGACTTTTGATCCAATATTGACACCATCTGCCTGATAAACGCTTCCATTAAGTATTAAGAAGTTTCTCTCTTTAATAGCAAATAGATTAATGTAGAAAACAAGTATTTATTCTGACTATTTACCACTTATTACGAAGAAAATAACATTTCAGTACATAGATCAATGTCTTGCAAAGAAATATTAGCATACATTGATCAACATCAAACATATCTGTATGAATATTACTAAGTTCTACAATATTAAGAATATGAAAAACTCTCTTTGAATGTATATCCATTATTCACATATTCTTAAATAACTCTGACTAGTCTTAACATCAAATGAGATTCACCAATTGACAGTTTCAATCGTGATGCTCACCTTATTGATAATTGTTAAACATCGTAATCTGTGGTGTAGCATTTACGAATTAGAAATTATTAATGAAATCTAAATATCATAATTTTTTTGCTTTTAAAATTTAATGTAAATATACTATGTCGCGTAATAATAAGTTTAACCGTGACACGTGGTTTCAAAATCTTGGCAATAAAATACTATCGGCATCAAGAAGAAATTGAAATATCAAGATGTTTCACCTTTATTTCAGTAACTCTAATAGAAAAAAATTAGAATGCTTAAAAACAATAGACCTTAATACAGAAAATCTGAGATATTCTTTAAAGAAATATTATTAGGTAAATTAAATCACAGCATTCCTAAAAAATATATAGGTCTGCCTAGCAGGAATATAATTTGTATATGTAGAAGATTATGCAGAAGGTGATCCAGTCTTGAGCTGTCACAAGCTAAAAATATCATTTGGCATGAAAAATGAACTATTTAACATTTTGTAATTATGGCTTTTTAGTTCATGTCCTCTTTATCTTTTCGATGGGTAACTACATTCAATCCATAAATCTTGGAACCTATATATTTAAAATATTTGTTTTTTAAGAGCAAAACCACATTGAGCTATCTGCTGTGTTCACCACGGAGAATCGAACTCCGGATTTTAGCATTGTAAGTCCCTAAACTTACCACTGTCTCGTCGGGGGACTACATTTTTAAAAGATCTAATAAAACCATATTAATCTTATGATTCGATTAAAAAAAACTTTGAAGTGTAATTACTTTCAATAACAGGTTTAAGAAACAATTCCACTATAACTGCTGTAAGCTTCACTTATATATATATATTAATCTATACTTTGATTGTCCTTGAGATGAAAGTTAAGCTCTACTGACTTGTTTCCATGTCCTTTCTTCTTTTTTTTCTCGGTTATTACGAATGTCAATGGCTGGATAATTGCCCCCCTTTATTGCAAACCAGTCCCAGAAAGCTCAGACCATCCAGGAATAGTAGGTAATATAATTTCCCTCACATAGGAGGGTAGTCAACCAATTTAACTTACAGAGTTACAAAAACTGATGTTCAATCTATAATAAATGCACGGTGACTTTCTTGAATGTCCAAATGTTTAGCAATAAAAATGATAATACTTCTTTATAACACTTTTTTTACTGAACATTTACAACAGATTTCCAATAAGGAGAAAGGTAACTGCAACTGGATTGTAAATAACTTACTACACATGCCGTTACTGACGAAACCTCTCGACTAATATCAGAGCTTGTTGGGTTGGCTGTAAATGTAACAAAGTCTTCGTCAAAACATCAATCAGTCAATAACGTTACATCATTTAGTAAGGTATTAACTTTAGATATTCAACACATCACATTTTCGTCTAGAACTATAGAAACTAGATATTATGATCTTTTATGAAATAAGGAATGATAATACATCGTATTAATAACGTTGCCATCAAATTTTCGTAAATATTATAACGTTTGTTAATTTTACATATTTGTCATTTGTCAAAGACACGGAACCAACAGACACAAAAAGTCTAGATTCCTCCCTGACTACATCAACCTTTACGTCAGTGATCGAATCAACAACATTGGGTGATCTGGTGAAACTACATCCATATGTGGACCCAAACGCACTGGGTGTTGCCTCCTTTTCTATTTTCGTTTTCAAACACCAACAATGCGACATAACATGACCAGGTGTTTTTATAAAAAAGCAAACAGGCCTTGATGGTTTTGTTGAAGTTATTAGTGGATTGAACAGATACAGGTTTTTGCTGAAATCTTAGGAATTTCTTTTTATGAAAAGTGGTTATATGTGTTCAGGTGTGATAATCGATAATAGCAGCTGCTTCCCATAGTGTTTCAACTTTCATTTCGTCCATGTAAGTTTTGAGGTCGTCACATGCACAACGTTTAAATTTCGCAATTAGACATAATTGTCTTAGTTTGTCGAAACTGTTGCCAATATGCAAAGAATTACACCATCGATCAAAATAAACCTCTTATTCGTGGGCAAATTCCATATAAGTTTGATTATATTGTTTGCGATAACCTCGAAACTTTTGGCAATAAGGCTCTGGTACTAACTCGTATGCTTTGAGAATAGCTGCTTTAGCCTTATCTTAATTTGTACAGTCTTCTAGAGTGAGAGCAGCATAGGCTTTACCAGTTAAAACGCTTTGTAATAATGATGACTATTTTTCAATAAGCCATTCCACGGTTTGTACAACTTTCTCAAAATGTTGGAAATATATATCAACTTCATTGTGATTGAATGTTGATAATATAACATATCAATTAATTTCAAAGCTGTCATTTTGCTTTGTTCGATCGGAGTTGAGTCTAATTTCCATTTATTTCAGCCTAATTTCTTTTTCGGTTTCAATGCGAGATTTTTCGGCCTCCAGACGTTTATATTCTCTTTCAGCTTTGATATAAGCTTGCTCTTTCTCGGCTTCGATACGAGCTTGTTCGGCCTCGAGATGTATATTTTCTTTTTCAGCTTCGATACGAGCTTGTTCTTTCTCATTTTTGGCTTCCATACGAGCTTATTCAAGCTCAATTTGTTGGTGTTTTAGCTGGATCTGTTACTTACCTTTATCATTCAACTTTGATTGGCCAGTGGGGACACTAAAATATTTTTCAAATACTTTCTCAGGCAACAAATAATCATCCACTAGTATTTCAATAATTAGTTCATTTTTTCTCTTTGATCTTTAAACTTTTAGTTCTAAGACATTGGCAATTTCGAGCAAGTCATTTTTGTTATATCTTTCTAGTTGTTCGGGGGAGGGTGATTCAAGAAAATTTTGATAGACATAAATATAAATTGAATTATGACTTGATATTTAATTTAGATCGAATTTTTATCTCTGATTCAGATCTCGGACACGAGCCTCCAATTTATTATGTTGTGTATTACAATTTATTCCGGATGAGCCTCCAATTTATTATGTTACGTATTACTATTTCTAATAGCCTGAAACTAAGTTAAATGATGTGTTGGTCCATGCTACAGGTATATACAGTAGAGGTAGATGACATAGCTTTAGGCGTTGTAGTTTTCTTGATAATAGAAGTAAATTACCGTTGTTTATTGTACTAATCATTCGTTGTGTTGTTACATGCTACAGGTATATTCAACAGAGGTGGATGGCATAACTATAAGCGTTGTTAGTCTTGACAGAAGAAGTAACCTACTGATGTCTGTTGCAATAATCATTCGTTGTGGAATAACATGCTACAGGTATATACAGTAAAGGTGTGTGGCATAGCTTTGGCTTTGGTGGTCTTGACAATGGAAGTAGCTTACTGATGGCTCTTGTAATAATCATTCGTTGTACAGTAACATGCTACAGACATATTAAATAAATTAATGTGATGCTGTTGTATACATTATGACATTATGTGTGTTTTATATCACGTATGTATTCATTTATAGGAGATACATTTGTACCTCATGGTGTTATTGAATTATGTTTAATTTTTAGAGAATAATTATAATTATAAAAATAATTATATGTCTCCTCTTCACCCAGTGGTCTTAGGTCTAGTGGGTCTTCATCTTCTATGACAAAGTCACTGTCTTCAGGTTCTGCATATATGATAGCCACACCTGTCATGTTCATCTGTACCTCAATAACTGCACCCATTATGTCTTATTCCCTCTTGAAGTACCTCTTCAACAGATTGGAGTGGTAGACCTTGGCAGCCCCATCCACTTTCACCTTATAGTGCATTCTGTTGACCACTCCCTGTACTGCAAAAGGTATTTCCCACTGTTGGGTGAGTTTGTTGTTGGCTGTGAGTAATAGAACTATGACATTCTGTCCGATATTGAAATGTCGATCCTTGACCTTCTTGTTATATAAGTACTTCTTAATACCTTTGTGTTTAGCTTCACCAGTAGAACTCCTTTGATAGGTCCAGTTCAATACTCCTTTCCAGGCCTCTATTTTGTAAGTCTCTTTCCATTCTGTATTGTGCTCAACTTTCTCTCGGGCAGTGTTCCGAAGTTTCTGCAGTGAAGGGCCTTTCTTCGGTGCTTCCTTCAGCTCCAGTGAACCTACATTCGGGATGTCACTTTCTGAGACTTTAAGAGCTTGACATCTTGCTCGATCTTTTTCCTTTGTGCTCTTGTGATGACTGAAGATGCCTCATCAGTCTTCTTTCTATTTATTTCCTCCAAACTTCTACTGCCTGGTATATTTCCATTCTCCAAGTCATAGTTGGGTGCCTTTATAAAATTGCCTCAAGGTCTCCTACATAGTATGGAGTGTCCACCTTTATTCTTGCTATGGGAAATTTTCTCACAGTTCCATCAATTAGCACACACAGATGTACTTTGTCTGTAATCTGGTCACCAGATATTAGACTGGTTCTCACTACTTCATTACTGTACCCGATGGCTCATAGGACCTTCACTTATTTGTCCCTGGTATATCCTTCACTTACTGGTATGTTGTGAATTTTGTCACCTCTCAATTTTTGTCACATGCTTTAATCACTACTGGCACTGTTGATCCATTTGCTTAATTAAGCCGACCATTAGTTGTGCACTGATCAATCATGGAAATGGCACTTCCTTCTTGTGGTGAATCTGACGTGTTTTCTTAATTCTGTTTCTTCTGGCAGCAGCATCCATGTTTCTTGCCAACACCTTCTTTGTAGTTAGCTCCTGCTGCTTTATGTTGAGATTCATGCTGTTCCTTATTGGTGATATACTTGAACTCCTTTGCAGTGTTCCCTATTTTATAACAAATACAGCATCTCTTCTCCCATTTGTCTGTTAATCTCCTGTCTCCTTTGATAGACTCTTGCTTTTGGTCAGCCATCACTGGTTTTGACTTTAGCTGGTTATTCTTTGATTTGCCAGTTATACTCCCTCCATGGGCTTCCACACACTGTTCTGCCAGCTTCATCATCTCGTCCACATCTTTTGGTGCTCTCTTCTTTAGGAACAGTGACATGTCAATTGAGCACGTGATCATGAACTGCTCACGTATTAGTAGATCTGCCAGTCCCTCAAAACTATTTTCACACTTGGCCATGTCAGTCCATCTTGTAAAGTATCGCCACAGACGTGCCACAAAGTGAAATACAGTTTCCTCAGTGTCAGGTTTGACTTCTCTGAACTTCCAACAAAACTTTCCTCGGTAAGTTCATAGCACTTCAGCAAGGCCACTTTTAACTTTTCATAGTCCATGGCATCTTCTGACGTCATGCCTGCATATATATGTAAGCCTTTTCCTGTGAGGAGTGGGCTGAAACAGACTTCTCAGTTGCCTTTGTCCCAGTTCTGACTTTGTGCGAATCTTTCAAAGATATACAGGAAAGTATCCATTTTGTCTTTCTGTTCACCAAATTTGGGCAGCTTGGGTCGGCTGGCTCTGACCCCATTGTCATTCTTGGGTCCTTCTAGTCTCTTCTTTCTCTTCTTTTCTTTTTACAGTCTTTCTTCCTCTCTTCTCCTCTCTCTGTCTGTTGCCGCTCTTCTCTACATAGTTCTTGTTGTTGTTTAACAAACGCTCGAGTTCACTATCTTTTAGTCCAAGACGCTTTCCCCTTTCTATCTACTTATCAAAATCTGTTGACATGGTTATTTAGCGTGATTGTAATCTTTACACTATTTTCGTCACCACTACAATTATGTGTATATAGGCCTTTTCCAATGTCATTCACGTCTTCTTCTACAGCCGTTTAACACTATAAATCCTGGCTGTCTCGCCAAATGTCAGGGTTTTGAGCGTGGGCTGGAATTATTTTACAGTAGGTGTCTGTGACTTGTTGGCGATAAATGTCAACAATAAACGGACAGCACATAATCTACTTGTTTTGAAATAATACATTCAAAACAACTCAAACGTATGTACAACAATTCGTTTCACTATAGATTATCAAAGTTGTATCTAAAGCGTTAAATAATTCTCTTTTCTTGTCAAAAGTCCACAAAGTCTAGTTCATTTACTTTAGAACTCAGTTGACAAGACGAATTATATTTCTCTACTCTGTTTCTTACTGCACAATCTGCGACAGATTCACTTACGTTACCCCGTGGGTTACCACAGTTGTATCAAGAACTTTAATTAATTGTCTCCTTTTCGTTAAAGTCCACATAGGTGAGTTCACTTTGACAAGAAAATTTATTCTCCTTTATCTCTCTTATTATAATACCACTGTGACACTCAATTTAAATAATGCCCGTTATGCCTAAACTAACAATCACGTATTCTAACTTTACTTTCACTAACTTAACATTTCCTGACTTAACTTCTTCAAACTTTAGAAACTGCCCATTACGGATAAACTGCCAATCATTCAATTTGGATCTGTCTAATTATCTTTCACTTAACTTGTTTTCTTGACTTACTCTCTGAAGCTACACGTATTTATAACACGCGACAGAAAAAATCTAGAAATATCTTGCCTTCTAGTGACAACAATATTACATAAAACTAGGAAAACTTGGAAGCTTCAAGTAAGATAATGTCAACAATATTGCTAAAGCCAAATATACCAATTAAACTGCATACACAATGTATTACTCGTATAGAGTTACGTAAAGAAACCTGTCATAACTACCATTTTTAAAATAATTAACTTTTAACACTCCTATTATGGAAACTAAATAATTGTTAAGTATTAAATCAGTAAATATACCAAATAATAACTTAAAACTGAACAGTCTTGTATATCCCACACACACAGTAGCTTTTCAAAGGTATCAGTGGTGTATGAGTTATCGATGGAGATTTTATTTATAACAGAGATTTGGAAATGACTTATGTAAATAATTTAAGCATCTATACTCTGAAGACAATATATTTTAGATAGTCTGTATTTTAAAGCCAAAAGGCTCAGAATCTGTTCCAATGGCCAACACTAATGGTCATCATATGATTTTCGAACAAAGAAAAAAGTTTAAATAATTCATAATTAAGATTCAACATATTTGCTTGAGTGGAAGAGGAACTTCATGACATACTCGCTTTCTTAATCAACTTATTTTTTCTTTCTCCTCTGGAGTTTCAATCTCCACGTGTCTTCCTAGTTCTGTTTCATTCACATATTCCTTAATGTAATCTCTGAGTTGTTTGTTATACTAGATATCATTTGAGGTTATATTTAAGCAATATCCAGATTTGATTTCCTGTTGCCTGTTGAATTTCATGGCTTAGTATTTTCTGAAATTCATACCAACAATTATACACCAATTAAATACAACATATCTGAAGAAACCAGAGCTATATCCAATTATTATGTAAAAGTATATTTGTTCTTCAGGTGTTTATCCCACATTTGTTTGTGTTTGATTATAATTTTTATTCAATTATTAGATTGTGTGCGTGTGTAGCGGTGGTAGTGTTTAGTGTGTCCAAGTGATGGCTTCTCTCGGCCACTGCAGTTACCTTTGCATAATTGTTTTTTTGAAGTACAATATCAGTGCGTTAAAAGAACAGTTGCTGACTGCTGCTCATACGAATATGTCGTAACAGCATACTGGAGATAACCGTTTATGGTTTCATCTGTGTCATCCACAACTTTATCCAACAAAAATATTTCATGATATATATTTTTCTTTTACATCAATACATTATATTCTTGATGATATGAGAATATTCATGTCTTCATAATTTTATTGAATTAAGTAGTTATTATATTAAAATACATCTAAATTGATGTAATGACTTGCTTGTAACTTTCGAAACACTCCAAACTTAGGATATGGCGATTGTCTCTAGCGACATATGGAAGTGGATCAGCCATATCCATGAATATTCCTTGCCATGTGTTCCCTAACTGCTATTGCATAACGTAACCATATTTTCAAATATGACTCTATCATTTTGCAGTGTTTAGGCCGTAAAAAAACTCTTTGAATAATATTGACCAGCAAACTTTTCTTAAAAAGCTCTTAGAACAGGAGATATATGGCCATGTATTTGTTGTATGCAGCAAATTTCGAAGTTTATTTAATGAATAGTAAATATAAGGTTTTTCAAATGTAATAATTAGGATATAATTATCAGTTCAAGAACACAATAGAAACGGTTTTCTATTTTTGCTATATATTGATTTTAATATGGTTATATTACTTTTACTCTTTGTGACCTAGTCATGATTCATGTGGAGCTTACGATAGAAGGTGCATAATTAGTCTAAATGCTATGAATAGATTTAGATTTATTTTTGAATTTTGAGATAACCTTTATCAACTAAAGAGCATGCTTTTAAACATAAAAAATAAGTGACATCTAAAGATGTAATGACATTAAATTTCTAGATATTCTTAAATCTTGATGTCATGGATGACCACATTTTTTCTGAAAAAGGCCTGCTCCAATGTTTGTACCCCAGATATTTTATCATATATAGTATATTTTACCAGGATACATAAAGATTTATCTGTATTAATAGTTCATATATTTATGAAATGTACCTAATAACTATCAGTTCAATTAAACTAATGATTAGCGTTAGTCAGATTAGTAGTTAAGCCTTGGGAAAAAATTAAATAAAGTAAAAAATAAAACAAAACGTTTTACTTCTTTAATATGTTTCATGAATTTCTATATTTTACTATATTTTCTTTCTATATGTCTATATTAATGCCACATTTGCTACGTTTTCGTGGTATCTGACTGCAATAAAGGCAGCTTCTGCCTTCGGTTAATGTACTTATTTTACTTTAATTATAGTTGTACATTCTTTAAATTTTCCAGTACTTATGTGTAGTTACTGAAAGCGTTTTTAAATGTTTTCATAATAACATAATGTTATCTGATAAGGCGATACACATAGGGATGGACATTTCTTTGATATATAGTGAGGGAGTTAACCTATCTCATACTAGCCACAGATTCTGGCTATTTCTACTCTTTGTGTCTATTGGTTATTTTTTAAGACTATGTGTGAGTGATTGTTACATAATTTTGGCTACAAGTAGTTCGTTGTGACCTAGTGGATTAAGGTTTTGTCAATCTTAGCCCAGTAGGTTAAAGTTTTACCACCTACGTGTATCTAATGTAATAGTTCTAGTGTTATGTATAAAAGTGGCTGTATTATCCAATGTCGTAGTATACTTGTTTGGACTGAGTCAATATTCTTCTCAAACACGTTATCGTGTTTCATCTACTTACAGCTTACGTTAAAAACCTACTCTGTTTTTATAGAGTTAAAGATTTTACTCCAAATAATGAGTGCTGGTATAGATTAGAATGAACAAAAACATCCAGTCTTGAAATATACATACAAACTCGAGACCAACCTTGGAATTAGTTACCAGTTTCACATTTAAATCATTTTGCCCATACCTGGCCAGAGGTTAGCCTAATGGGCTGCAGATTTGAAAGATCATCATAGTTTATAGCTGTGATAGTCAATACCGCTATTAATCTAAGAGCAGACACACAGGTTGAAAATAATACTGGTTACCCTCCTTTTATCAGGAGTTTTAAATTAGAGATGGCTATTACTGAATCTTGAGGGCTCTGACATGTCATTTAGCCCATGTTTTGCATGAGGTGTAAATCAAGTTTAAAAATCAAATATCAATCGTTTGATTAATTAATTTACAAATCGTTTTGGAGGAAGCATTGTAAATAATTTTTTCATAGGCCTCTAAATGTATACAGTAAAATTATGTTATCATTTCATTCCCGATACTAATAGCCATTAGCAAAATATGCTGACTTCTTTCTGCTGGGGTTGCAATATTATATCTTGTGTCCTTGTATGATGTTGGACAATTGGACTCTATTTTTTTCTATGTTCTTAGCAGACCCTATTATTCCTGACCAGACTCTTAAGTGTCCAAGCTTCAATTTTATTGTTGAATTCACTTTGCTTTTTGAGGATATTATCAAAAACTGTGTAGCATCTGTTCTCAAATACACTAAGTTTCTTGACATTTATACACTGTCATCCTGGGCTTAAGGATAATGGTGGAAACCTAGCATCAAATTGACAAAGTATTGACTTCTTTTTATTGGGGTAGACCAGATAACCTTACCTCATGCTCATTATTTACTTACCAAAAACTGTAGTGACCCATCCTGTTTACATCCAGGGGGTTGTAAAGCCCTTTTTTCTGGGAGTAAGCTGAGTGACATTACTGAGTAATATTCCAAACTGTAAATCTTCAAATCGCAATGACCACACGTTGTTAAAACGATAGCCAAATGGTACTACCACATCTTTTC
The DNA here is from genome assembly GCF_000517525.1 of Limulus polyphemus. Taxonomy (NCBI): domain Eukaryota; kingdom Metazoa; phylum Arthropoda; class Merostomata; order Xiphosura; family Limulidae; genus Limulus; species Limulus polyphemus. Next base: position 62,819 of record NW_013667388.1, on the reverse strand, counting down.
TTTTTGAAGCTGAGTGAGAACATTTGCACTCAAACATACCAATTTTACTATGACTGGAAAGACAGCTAACTTCAGTCAGTATCATTTATAAAATCCATTTCTGAGGTTCAGCATTCACTGTAGTGATAGGTAAGTATAAAAAATGAGGACGAGAAGAAAAGGATCCATCCACTTAGTGGTTGCTGCATATCCTCACGACCTCATTAGAACAACATACTTTTCAACTTCTCTTTTGGTGACTAGGATTACCGGGAGTGATAATATGCAAGTTCTAGAATCAGAGGAATTGTTTCAAGAGAGATAATAAAACTGCTATCATCCAAAATCATTGTCGTCCGTTAGTCAAATAATTACCTCAACAATAACAAATTAAAAGAAAACATAAGGGAACAATTTAAAACAAACTGTTGGTGACTATTAGGGTAAAACCAGGCTTGTAAAGTGTCCGGTCTTTTCCCAAGTGATCTGTTTTTTTTTAATAGTGATCAAGACTGGACATTTTCAAGCCATACCAAGGAAAAAAAAACTTATGCGACTGCCGACAGTCAGTCCGAAAATCGCTTATCTTAGATGCTAGAAGTAAAACTTGGCTTCATTTGTCCTTAGAGCGAAAGCTTTAGACACGGAGTGACTCAGAATATGTAATATGGTCTGACGAGTTAGGTTCCATCTTCACCTTTACTGCTAATAGAGGGGAAAATGTGGAGAATGGAGAAACACACATGAAACATTGAATTCTGATCTGTTATTTCATCTGGCCATCTGTTGAAGAAAATATAATGCACTAACACAAAAAATAGATCTTAGATGTTAATTTATGTAATTCTCATTCGAAATCCATTATAAACTAATTAAGAGGAATTTTTAAGAAATAAATACATTTTCATCCATATATACAACAAATACATAAATTGTCCTTTGACATTCAGACTTAAGTTTGGTCCATTTATTAGAGTGCATATGTCAGAGCAACCCCAACTGGTACATATGCGTTGCCCACAAAGTCCCATTGAAACAGTCTAGCACTGTTCTTCCCATAATATTTCATTCTAATATAAGCTTCTACAGTTATATATATATATATATTCCGATACATTGTGTATAATAATTATAACATTACCTTATATAACAGTTTTTTATCATTTAACATCATTAAATCATTCTTCGGATACCTAAAGATAACAAAAGTTAATTTGACATTTGCTGAAACAATGTAAAGGCCAAAGATTTTCTACAATAACTTACAGAAAATGATCTTGGATTCCGAACGCTATTTCTCATTTACTACAATTATATCTGAATAGTTCCATGGTAGAAGTTAATGAACTGGTGTTAATGTTAGTTGTACTAAAACTCTTCCCTTGTACTTCGTCTGATTAGCTTATAGTGTTTCTAGGTTACAGAATATTCTGCTTGTTTTCAAACAGCTTAGACACTTTTGACACAGCTGTGTCTTTTGGATCTGCCCAATTGTATTATATTATAATGATCTCAACTCCAGGCATTGGTTCTAACCAAAAAACGAAAGGAACTAACTGTTACTAACCACTTAATCACAAGATTTTCTATTTCTTATGACAATCCAAACTTCCATGAATGTAATTGTAAACCACTAGCTTACATTGTAGTGCTCAACATAATATTAATAAGTGCAATTATCTTTTATTTGCTCAATATTTGAAGAAACTCGCCCTTTTGTACACGTTGTAGAAACTCAAAAACCGGAAAATGGAGGTATTGTAGTGTAAATAAATTCCATTGACACTACTTAAAAACTGCTACAACTGAATAATTTTGGAGAGTAGACTGTAGCAGATACTTCTCGGAAATCATCTCAAGAGGTACCGGATGTTCCGCCTGATATAACTTTGGCTATAAAATTATTTCAATAAAAAGACTTACAAGAAGAGAAAAGGGTGATACAGTCGACATATGAAGTATTTTTATTACCTATCGTGAGACGTCCTTACTTACTTCTAAGAATCCTTCTTGTTTCAACTAGCTAACAATGTAATCACTGGTGAAATTATCAGTGCAGGCATTTTGTTACTCTTCTCCATAAATCTTACAGATCCTCTATTCGACATTTTCTTTTGAAGCTTTTGAAATTTTATCGAGTAATGATAGCTCAAACCCGAAGGTACATTTGTCATACAAAACTGCTATCTTGGAGGAGATATCTAGAAAATAATAAAAGCCATTTTATTAACTCCGCCACCGAAGATGAACGGAGGTTATATTTTAACCCTTGTGTGCGTTTGTTAGCAAGATTTCTCAAAAAGTTGGTATACGTTTGGTCTATCACTCAACTTAGAAATTATTAGTTTTTCGATCGTCAAGGCCGCATCAAGGTCACTAAAGTTTAAAAAATCCCTATCTGTTAACATGGGAACTGATTTTTCACGCTATTTCTGCTCTTTTTTATGAAACTTGGTGGACAAATGTAGAATATTATTTCTCATTACCCTGCCCAAAATGTTTCGTGTCCGTTGATAAACACGAACATACGAAACATGTTCGTATTTTTTTGAGAGCCGAATATGCTGCGTGGCGGAGGTATGCAGTCTATTGAGTGCCCATGTAGTTCATACAATTTCTGAACGATGTCATACTTGTGTCCTTTACTTTGTTTCTCATATTTCACCAACTTTAGCTGCAGATATTTTATTATTACCACTAAACTTTTGAACTTTCTGTTAATGTGCTTTTCATTGCCTCAGAATTTCAATCTGCTGTAGTAAAACATAACACTTCTACTGACAAAGATGGAATAACCTGCTCATTGCTTGCCCACATAGCCACTCAAGGCAAGAAAATACTTTTAAATTTATTTAATGGAAATTATTTGTCGTTATGTTTGGAAAAATACAGGATATCATCCCGATTCTCAACCTGAACAAACCTACATTTCTCATATCAACGAATTTTCCTGATATTCCTGTGCTGTCAAAGTCATGGAACACATTATAAATTACCACATATCTTGGTATCTTGAATATCATAACCATTTATCTTTAGAGTAGATTGATATTTGCAAAAATATATCCACTCTTAATAGTTTCGTGCATATCCAAGAATCAGTTTCATTAGTCTTGGACTCTCGTGAATATGTTGTAGCTGTGTTCTTGGACCTTGTAGGAGCATTTGATATTGTATGCATTTCCACTGTGTTTAATATAAAGCATAGTAACATTGTATAAAATATTGCATCTGTTATAATTATATTTGAATTTGGAGACGAAGTCTATATTTTCGTCATTATGTCACTCTATAAAAAATACTCTTGACCGTCATCAAACTCATACTACAACCTGGTGTTTTATTTTTCAGCCTTAAAATGTGTATATAAGCTCTACTGGTGCAGAAACTGAGCTCCTTTCTTTATTTTCCATTTAATCAAACTGATATCCATGGTATCAGAATATTGCTACTCAGGTTTGAAGATTTATATATAATAAATTTTGTTGCTGATTCTCAGATATTATTTCATTTAGTTTGGGCTGTATTTAGCATTTCTTTGAGTGCTGATGAATGTATTATTTCCCAAACGTACATAACTCTTATCTGCTTCAAATTGATCATGGTGGTATTACATATAATACTGCATTTTTGTACATAATTTCCAAATTTTATATTGTTCAACAGTCAGCTTTGCTTATGTTCTTAGGTGCAATGCACTGCACCCTTAATACAGTCTTTTGGCTCTTCACTGAGCACACTTCGTTATTCAGCATAGTCTAAATGCTTAAGAACATAATGGGTACATTATTCAGTTATTTACTAAAAATCCATTTTATTTGGAATACTAAAACTCCTGTTCTCTAACTGTGATATGCAAAGATAATTTGACTTATATTTTTAGTCATTCTTCTTTTATCCATTCTTTACTAGAACTTCATATGGTGTGGAACTTTCCTCCTTCTTAGCTATTCTTAAGGTTTTGGTTGACCTCTCATTTTCTGAAAATCCTCACATCATGGTTTGTCTTTCTATTTGTTTTGCATACATAAACATCTTTAAAGGTATTCTAAGTATTTATACTGATGACTCTTATTACTCAATTACTGGCAGAAATACTTGTGTCTACTATGTTCAACTTTTGAAATTATTACAGTCTTCTTATCCATTTTGGTAATTTTGTAGCGGAGGTTTTATTAATGTTTATTGTGTTATATTGGTTTGAAAAACATTGTTTCCTCCTTCACACATAAAGCATTTAGCCACCTGCAAAGTTTCAACATTGTGTTGCTGTCTGAGTTTGCAATCATGAAACTTTCAAATGGGGCTTTTTATTTAGAATCTACAAAATGTACTCCAAACTGAGAAAGCTACAAAATGCTGATATTATGTATGTAAGTTAGATTTTCAAAGAAAATATAAAGAATATTCTCATTTGCATAAGTATTCAACCCCTTTACCACGGCAACACTAAGTCAGTCCCGGTGCAAAAGATTAGTTAAGGTCACAAAATTCGTGTAATGGTGTCTGTCTGTGTGTAATCAAAGTGGTACAACTTGACTTTAGAGTAAATGCATATGTTCAATACACAAACCCCATAGTGATACAACAAACCAATTATGAATACCCAGGAGCTTTCCAAACAAGTCAGAGATAAAGTGGTAGAGAAGCACAGATCATGAGAAGGATACAAGAAAATTTCAAACTCGTTGATTATCCCTTTGAGTACAGTGAAATCCATCATTAAAGAGTGGAATGTGCTTCATACCACACAGTCACTACCCAGATCAGACCGTCTTTCCAAACTAAGTAGCCAGGCAAGCAGAAAACTGGTTAGGAAGCCACTGTGAAGCCAACAGTGACTTTGAAAGATTTTCAAAGTTCCATGTCTGAGATGGGAGTCAGTGTTGATCATCGACAATATCCTGGTCCCAACACAAAGTTTGTCTGTGTGAGCAAGTGGCAAAAAAAGAAGCCATTACTGAAAAATAATCATCTTAAATCTCGTATGGAATTTGCAACAAAGCATGTAAATGATAATGTAAAGATGTAGCAGAAGGTTTTGTGGTCAGACGAAACAAAACTACGTCTGGTGTAAGCCCATGCCAGCACATCATCCAGTCAACACCATCCCAACTGTCAAGCATGGTGGTGGCAGCATTATGTTATGGGGATGCTTCTCATCAGCAGGGGCTGGAAAGTTTTTCAGGATTGAGTGGAAAGTACAGGCAAATCCTAGAGGAAAACCTGCTTGAGTCAGCCAATAATCTAAAACTGGGTCGAAAATTCACATTTCCGCAGAACATTGACCCCAAGCACAAGGCCAAAGCCACACTGGAGTGGTTTCAAAAGAAGAAAGTGGATGTTCTGGAGTGGCCCAGTCAAACTTCCGACTTGAATGCAATCGAAAATTTATGGCGAGACTTGAATATTGCAGTCTATCAACTATCCCCAAATTAGCAAAGGTGCTTCCACCAAGTACCAAATACTTAAGCAATCAGCAAATTTCAATTTGTATATATTTTCTTTGCAGGTTTTGCTGACATTGAACCTCCTTCACACACAACAGTGTTAAGTTTGATAATTAGAGTTTTGAATAAAAACAAGTTCATTAAAACAATTTTACATTATTTGTATTTCCTCAAAATGTGACATTATTGGTAGGGACAAATACTTTTGGAAGACACTGTATTATTGCTTTCCTTCATTGTTTAAGTGTTTCATATTTGATCTAAAAAACACAGTACTTACTCTTGATTGCTGTGGAAGCGTCAGTTGCTTTACTCTCACCAAGTTCATTTTGCATTGCCACCAGGTTTTTTTTTGTGTTACAGTAATATTTAGCCATATTAATAGCCTTTGAAATGAAACTTTTGATAAATCTACTATAAAAGCTCTATCTTCGGATTCTACATCCATTGATATGTCCATGTTGTTTCCCTCTTGTACCATTATCTGTTCAATAATTGACTTAAGTCCTTTTGGGCAATCTCCATAGTTTGCTACTTTACTTACATTGTTTTTACTGTTTCCTTGACAAGTCCCAGTATTTTGAAGACAAGAAGATATAATGTTATTTTGTCTCAAATGTAGTTGCGAACTTTCAAACTTACTTATACTTTGTATAAGCAAGTCTGAAAGTTCGCAACTATATTTCACTCATTGCAATACTGTATTGGAAACCATTCATCATATCTTTTTTTAGCTGCTCTACATGTGATAGTGCTCCTCAGCAGTTTTAAGTTGCTAATTATTCTCCATTTTACTTTAACTTTAAAGAGATTCTTTTTAGGAGGCTCTCATGTATTTTCTAACCTACATCTCTAGTGCCATTTTAGGTTTTATTAAAGACTCTTTTTCTACAGTTGACCATATCTGATCCTACAAATTTGTAAGTTAATTGTATAACAGTGTTTGCTTTATTAGGAATAGAAAAGGTGGTTGTATATAAAGGGAGTTACTGATGCTCAATACATCATTCTCAAACACAGCCTTCTACATACCTACTTCAGAGACCATCTTAACGGGTAAGGTAGTGTTTTCATGCAATTTTGGGCTGCTACTTATTCATCCAGAGTAACAAAATGAAAGTCAGGGGGGCCAGTCACCAGATACGAATCCTATCACTAATGTATAGTTTATCATTGATCATTACTTGTGAAAGCATCCCAATCAAATACCTACTAGGGACACCCTCATCTTGTGAAGAATAAAGTGCAATCCCATAGCCCTAAATTACAAATACTGTAAATATGATATTTATAAGTGTTTTTGTCTTAAATATTGCATATAGGAATGTTCTCAAGATCAGAATGGGCATTTATTTTTATGGAATGAATTATAATAATAGGTTTATTTTTAAGCACTAAAAATCCAGATGCTGTCATAATAGTGCAGAAGTGGTGGATATTCTGCCAGTACAGTTGTTTCAGATCTGATGTAAGGGATTTTCTTGTGAGTTTATCAGCTTTCTTTTTTAGCTTTGTCTCTGCATATCTGGTATATATATATATCCAGGTGATGGTTTTACCTTGCAATTACGTTGCTTTTTTAGCATCTAACTGAGGACTTACCATTTTATACATTAATGCATGCGAGAAATTCATAAGTGATATGTTAATAAAACTGTCTTTTTGCAGTTTATTGCTTTCAACATACCAAAGGAGATATTTTTATATAGATTTCAGTTCCATCCTGGTGCTGCTTTTGAGAAACTAAATGTTCCCCTTGTCCTTAAGCAGAATGTTTTGGCTCTATGTGATGATCAATTCAAAACCATTTCTCTCATTATCTGGGGCATAGAAACCTATGATGGTTTGTAAATGGATGTTTATAGACTTTTATGTTTCACCTACAAATCAGATATCTACAGATTCAAGTGATACCAGCTTTCTATTCCACATGAGCACATCTGTGATGTAGTGATGACCAAGTTATCCCAGTAGTGTCTGTATGCCACCTTTCCACCTATGAATATTTCCTCAGATGCCTAATATACAATCACCTGCTTGGTTGGTGTCTGTGGGGTCATTTTGAAGCTTGAATATCACAACTAAAAAGGACAGTAGCTCAATTATGAAATGCGTGGTCTTTGGACTGCAAGGCCCTGCTGAAGAATTTTGCATGAAAGCACTGTTGGTGTTTTATTATGCTGCTGGAGATCGATGTATTGGCTTGTGACCAGTCTTAAACCATTGTTTTGTACCTTAACAAGCTTATCTAACTGTGTGGCACACATACTGACCATCAATTGTGCAAAGTCCAGAATAGAGCAGATAAGGTTTCAATGGAACATAAGTTGGTGATGTTCTTCAGTTCTATTTCCTGTTGCAACTTTCATTGCATTAATGCCTTTAGCAGCTCTGTTTATTATAATATTAATGTGGCTGGTGAATTTCGGTTGTTACTCAAACGTACAGTGCTTTTCTTCCAGAAAAATTACAGAGCCCACATGTAATATTTGGTTTGTTCTCATCACCATGGCTGTTGTTGAGTGCACATAATATAATTGTGTTTTCCGAAGAATCGATGACCATTATTTCAGCATTATTCTATTTTCTTACTCTGATGATAAAAGAGTGCATGTTGCTTTCGATTTGAACAATGCTAGAGCCTCAACTGTTAACCAGAAAATCTTGAGCAGAGATTAGCATAAGCATATTATTGAACTGTCAAAATGAACTACATCCATGGTATAGATGTTGTAGAAAACTGATGAGAATTGTGATCCTTGAAACAGACTTGTATTGATGGTGATCCATCCTGGTTGCTGGCTTCAATGCTTTATGATTACATTACAGAACTGATACTGAACTAACAGAGATTACATTACGGAAATGATACTGGACTGTCCAAGATTACATTAAAGAACTGATACTGAACTAACTAAGGTTACTTGTCTTAAACTAATTACACTGATGCCTATTCTGAGCATTTTATCAGAAGGAATGGGCAGTCTGGTTCTATTGTATAGATATTTCAGATATAAAGCTACTGCTAAGGTGGTTTGAACAATTTCAAAATATTCTCATGTATCAGTGGTGAATTGAACACCACTGATACAGGATTATTTTTCCATCGTGATAACTAAGTACAAGTTATCTTTTATCTTGCCAGGGATGTTTTATAGGAAGATTTGATAGTCTTTTAAGTCAACAATAATCCTTGATGGGCTTGGATAAGCATTCTATTAAAGCCATCAGTTTGTATTTCAGGGATGCTTGCTACCCACTGTCCAGCTATGTTGAGACTCTGACAATAACTTTAGCAGGTTGGCTACTGGCAACTTCTTAAAGACGGTCATTCTTTTAGATGCAGACTTGGAACTTCATTTTTAGATGTCTTTATGGTAATGTGTACTTTGTTCACGTTAAAGATCACTTCTATATCTGCATAACGGGTGCAAGGAGTGGGTTTTATTTGGGAACTCGGGACTGGAATGTAGTTTTAAGAAAGCTAGTAATGAAGATGCACCATTTTTATGTAGAGTTTGTAGGTTGGAGGAAAAGTTAGAGGCAATCATGATTAAAGTAGATGCAATAGATAAGGAGAGTGTAAATTGTGGGAAATGGCAGGATTTCAGGAGGAGCTTAAGCTTTTACATGCAAGAGATTCACAGCGTGGTCACAAGTAAATAGACACCACCTTTTCAGAAAAAATGAAATTTTTCAGTCATATTCACATGAATTGATATATTTATAATTTAGTTATTATCTAGTAGATCTTCCTTTCACTTCGTGGAGTTCGTTGATCCTTTGGGGCATCGTGAGAATCATCTCCTCAATTTTAGATTGTGGGATTTTTGCCCACTCTTGCTTCAAAACTTGGAGTAGATCACTCTTCGAAGTTGGTTTTTTTGGTTGTTTCTTGACTTGCCGGTCGAGTATGGCCCAAAGGTTTTCAATGGGGTTCATGTCAGGAGACTGGCTCGGCCAGGGCAACTTCTGGATATCATTTTCTTCCTGCCACTTTTGGGTGTTTCTAGCAGTGTGACACAGTGCTCCATCTTCCTGGAACAACGTTGTGTT